>NW_016804424.1:991842-1008543 GCF_001698545.2 Rhinopithecus bieti | reverse complement strand
TAAATAAAATATTATATAATATTCTGTTCTAGAGAAGACACTGGCCTGAAATGATTCAACATCCCCTCCACACTATCTTTGGAAAACTTTGACCATTCTGAGCTCTGTTTCATTATCTAAAAAAACAAGGAAAGAAGTCATCTTTAAGAGGTGCTTTAGAATTCTAAATTTTCTAAATCTTGATAAAAGGATGAGGAAAGTTTTTTTTTTTTTTCAAAGAATAGTCTAAAAAATAATTCTTACCCTTCTCAATTTCATATTTTGTGGAATATTGGCCAAATAATATACCATTATAATCATAGCTATATATCAAAGCCAGCATAAATGCAGATTTCTAATGTGTATTTATTTTATTTGTATTACTTACATTAATATATCCAATTAATAAAGATTTGTTTGAAATGTATGAATGAGTGACAATTGACTAAGAGATAGCCAATCTACTATAATATACTAGACAGTTCAGTTTCACACTTACACAGCAAAATTTCAGTTTTCTTTTGGACAACATGCTCTTCTAATGCACTTCTATGTCAATATATAGCTTCAGTTCTTAGAGTGAACAACAGTGGGAAAATGTCAGTCTCCAATCCCAAGTATTTCTTCCCAAAATGTGAAATTCTGATTCACTCTCAGTGACTTAGGAAATTTCATAAGGTGAAATTTTCTTGCACAATTTTCAGTATTTGTGTTTTGTATGTATTAAACATATCACACGAGTTGTACATTTTTGTTATTTTATAATGCTGCATGTTTTAACATCAAGGGCTAATAGGATTAATGAAAATAGAGATAGGTAAATAAAATATAAATATGAGAAATAAGGAATTGATGAAGAAAAGATGCTCCTTGGAAAAGGAGTGCAACATTAAATGAGATGTTTCCTTCTCAAAGCTAAATACTCTCATCCAATCAGGGCACAAGATGTGAAACAAATACCATGGATCACTGAAACATGGACTTGTGATCTGCCAAGACCTTGGACCATTCAGATACAGCAAGTCACTCAGTTCCTACTCTTTTTCAGAAACTCTTTCTCAGCAAGAGGCAGCTAGTTTTTTCTCGCAGCAAGCAAGACTCAGCATGTGAAGCTTTGAACAATCCTGCACTGCAGGGAATGTTTTGCAGAGACTGCATGACAAGATTGCCAAAAGGATTACCTCTTGATTTCCTTTGTCCTTGGTTTTATTTCATCTAATAATGGGGCCAAGACGGTGCCTTCCACAATGAAGGGAGAATTTATTCATGAGTCATATACAACAAAATTGTTTTAAAATCCTTGTTCTTCATAGTTCTCTAAGAAAATAACATTCCTCATTGAGTATAATATGTATGCTTTTCCTTTTAAAAAATGTTTATTATTATACTGTAAATTGTAAGCATAGAATAATTTGTTCTTGCAACAGCTTGAAGGCAGACTCCTAAAAAGAAGTATTTTGTTCCTCTCTTTAATAAAAGGCATGAACAACTATCAAGAAAACAATGTAGGGTCAGTTTAAATAAAGACCAGGCCATTTAACTACAACAAAAAAAATTCTGTAAACAATATTATACTATAAATTCCAAAACATGTCACTTTTTTAGGTTACTTTCAGATCTGATACCCTAAAAAAAAAAAACATGCTAAATATAAATTATGATTATAACAACAAGGCTGTCCTGATTTAAGAAATATGGGGTTTAGTATCAGAATACCTGGCTTCATGTACCACTTTTGAATTTAGCATTTGTCAATCTGAATCTCAGTGACCTCACCTGTGTAATGGGAGACGATGATGCCTAGTCTGCTGAACTCACACGGTAATTTTGAAGGTACAGTAAAGGAAGGTTTACACATTTCATAGAATTCTAAAGACATAGTGTACAGAAAAAAATCAAAAACTACTGAACAGGAAAATTTATCATTGTAGTCTTTCAGTTTCGGTCTACCACAATTATTCTGATGCATCCAGAAATTTATACAGACAGGAAGCTATGAAAGTATACAGGAGTGTAATTTATGTTCTTTATGAAGATTATACTTTATGTTCTTTATAAAGTAACATTTGATCTTGAGACCTGAAAGGTGAATAAGACGGAACAATTTAAAAGATCAGCAATACAGATAGCCTCCAAGTGGATACATGACTAAGTGCAAAAGATGGGAGTAGCAAGGCAAAGCACAGGGGCTGAGATAGAGAAACGACATAGGAGATTAATGTGATTTAATTCTGGAGAGGTAAGTAGGTTTCATCTCATGTTAGTCTATTTAATACAAATTTTTGCCTAATGAATAATAATAAATCATTGAAGGGCTATTTAAAGCAGCAGAGTAATATAATCAGAAGCCAATTTTTAGATGAGTCTAGCAATAGTGTGGAGACTAGACTGGAAGAGAACATTGTAGACTATAAGGATGACTAATTTGGTTATTTCAAAATTCCAGGCCAGAAATGGTAACAGGACAACAGGCATGACAGTGAAGAAGGAGAGAAGTGAAAGATTTGGCAATATATCTTAGAGATAGAACTGCCAACTCTTGGTGAAAGTTTAAATATGGTAAGGAAGAGAAGGGCCAGTAGTAACATCTCATTGCTGAGGTTCTCCGTGTGTGATGGTATTATTTATTGCTGTAGGGAATTCTAGAGGAGGACTATGTTTGGTGAGGACATGCCAGGTAAACAGATACCTAGGTCAAAAAAGACATCTATACTACAGAGAGGAAATTATAATTTATTTTTGTAACAATGACAATGACATCATCAGTATAGATAAATTAACAGGGAAAGGGCACTAAAGGAAGAAAAAATATAGCATAGCACCTTGAGGAACTCCAAAATTAAGAATGTTCATGACAGGTGTGCCAATGAGATGCTTACTACAAGTCACGATTGTGTTAGATACGGCAGATAAGAGCAATAACATTCAGACATTTTCCCACAAGTTCACAGTCTAGGAGAGAATGAAGGAAACTGATACTTAAGCATCAGTCAGTGCTAAAGGTTGCTATAAGAAGATAATGGATGGACACTTTTTTCTAGACCTATGGTTATGGTTAGAGAAGAGGGGAAAAATCAAGAGGAGATGATAGCTTGGCTGAGTACAAGAGGACAATTTTATTATTTCCTTTCTTAATTTATTTGCCCATTCAATGAAAATTTTAGAGCTCTGTAATATTCCAGGCACTACTCTAGTTGCTGAGGATAGACTGACTCGGATATCATGCTCATGTTCAAAAGGAGATTAATTTACCTCAGAGGGGGAACAGTATATAAGTAAACAAGTAGACAAGATAATTGTATTGAGTCCTTATACAATAAAGACAATCAAACAGGATGATTACAATTGATATCAGTGACTTCAGTGGAGAAAGGCATGTCTCTCCACTGGACATCCCTTATGTTCAAGGGGCATCGCTTACGTTCTCACTAGTGAGATGCTAGGGAGATGCCCCTTGAACATAAGCTTGAATGACAGACAGGAAGGAGCCAAACAAAGAACAATTTGTAGGAGGGAGAGATAACAATAATTTCTCTCCCTCTCAAAATATCTAAGTTTGGAACTCAGTTTTTGATAAAAAAGAAGGGCAGTCCACAAGGTTATACGAACAAATGTAGGTAGAAAATAAAATTTGCAGCAAATTGATGAAGTAGTCTTATCTAACTTCCTCAAGTGGAACACTAGGTAACATAATCAAGTGTCATTGAGTGTGAAAGAGAGATGTTGATGTTCGAGGAGACATATGGTACGAACTGCACATTTTGAAGAGTAAGGACATGAATAATCAGAAAAGCATAAGTTTTTTTGACAGTATAGACCAATGCATGATCTTAAATTAAAAGTAAGACAGGCCGGGCGCGGTGGCTCAAGCCTGTAATCCCAGCACTCTGGGAGGCCGAGACGGGCGGATCACGAGGTCAGGAGATCAAGACCATCCTGGCTAACACGGTGAAACCCCGTCTCTACTAAAAAATACAAAAATCTAGCCTAGCTGGGAGAGGTGGTGGGCACTTGTAGTCCCAGGTACTCGGGAGGCTGAGGCAGGAGAATGACGTAAACCCGGGAGGCGGAGCTTCAGTGAGCTGAGGTCTAGCCACTGCACTCCAGCCTGGGGCGACAGAGCGAGACTCCGTCTCAAAAAAAAAAAAAAAAAAAGTAAGACAGGTCAGCACATCTGTGTTTTGTATTGTTCTGTTTTTCCTTCCAGGTCATTTAATTAGTTCTTTTCTTATTTGAAATTTACAAAAAGTTGGGTTAGGGTTTGTAGTTTTGTCAGTTAAGTATGACACAAGATAAATGGGGCAAGAGTAATTATAAGAATAGATGCAGAAATGCAAACTAGGTAAGGAGGGAAGTAAGGCTATGAAGCGAATGAGGGGAGAGTAAAGGGCTGGAGTACGTGATAAGCCTGAAAATATACTTAAGTAACAATATTACATTATGAGATCTGTACATAAAGGGCCAAGAGTAGAATGCTTTACAGTGTGATTTTGCATGCTGTGCAATTAATAGTGGTGGCAAGTTCCAAAGCTATACTGTTCAATAGCCTGTGGCTGTTTTAATTTAAATTTTAATTAATTAAAATGAAATAAAATTACAAATACAGTCCCTGAGTTGTACTAGCCACAATTCAAGTGCAGAAACAGCCAAATGTGGTTAATGATTATTTCACAGAGACAGAACAACTACATCAACACAGAAAGTTCTGTTGGACAGTCCTGGTCCACATTGCCATCCTGCGAATGGATGGAAGAGACAGAGAAAGCAATATTATAAATGAAAAGGACAGAAACAGACAAACAAACAAGAAACTGTGATGTTGATTGAGTCTTGAGTGGTGACACGAGGAGAGATAGAAAAAATGTTGAGGGGCTAAATTTTAATGTAAATGACAGCAACTGAAATTTATCAGGAAAAATATACGATTATGCAACTTGAAAAGATCTGGGAGTTGTAAAAGGAAAAGAGGTGCATACAGGAAATCCAAGGGAATAGAGGAAGGAGGCAAAGGCATTCCAGGAAGACAGGGCATCATCTGTAGGCTCACCAAGGCCTAAGAAGAGTTATGGTCATTTTGAAAAATTGGAAGTAGTTTCAAATGGCACATAGAATGAGAAACGGAGTGCCCAAACATGCACACACATAATTTCTAGCTCTTTAACACAATCAAGTCCACCTATGGCCTCTCTGAAGAGAGTTGTTAAGAATCTTACTATTACCATTATATTTAATCCCCTCAAACAAGAGCCATACATATAAACTGTCATGTCAGCAGCTCATTCATCAATCTATTTGCATAAATTACATCACTACTTCCTCTAACAACAAAATGATTACTCGAAATGAACAGTGTAATACATTTAGTGATGATTATATGACTAGCTAATATTATGTTGAATAAGTACATCAGCGGGACTGTCAAATCCAATAGAAATGAAATTCTTCCAACTGGCAAAAATTCATACATATGTATATACATGACATGAATACATGAATACATACAGATAGATGTAATATGACACATAGATGTGTATCATATGTACTGGGTGTATACAACCCAGAGATTTATTCCTTACCTATGAGGAACATCTGAACGCCTGGCCCGCCCCCATGGAATGCAGGCCATATATGGAATCAGGCCCTTTGTTTTGGGTTACATGAAAGTTACCAGGTGGAGGCTGTTAGCAGGAGGGTGCTAAGTGAAAATGCTATATAAACTGCATGCTTTTCGCAAGTGGTTGGGGTTCTCCTATCCAGCCGGCCACTGGACTGCCCTGTAAGTAAACCCTCTCAATAAACCCTTTGTCGCGTTTCCTGGCTTTGGGTCTCTCCTTTGGCCTCTTGAACCTGGTGCCACCCTTACTGAAGTTAATAGGGTTCCAGTACAACATATGTATGCACACATACACACACACAGGAAACAGATAGATAGATAGATAGATACAAAGGTAGATAGCCAGATATCTTCCTACAGCATCCATCATCAATGCATACATGGAAGAAAACAGGTGACTGATTATTCATTAAATTTCACAGGATACAAAAAAAGACATTTTGAGTAAAAATAGTAATAAGAAAAATACTTGGCAGGCTGTGAAGGATTCTTCCTGTCTATTTTTTTTCCCCACATAAAATCAAGTGAAGAAGCAATTATCAAGATAATTCAAGTATAAAAAAGAAAAAATATCTTGCCTAAATTATCTGAATAGTTAATGAAATACTTGAGCTTGAGGCCTCAATTATCCAAGTAAATGAATCCATTTTTCAGTATATTTTGCATGTAAATTTAATGAATAAATTAATCCTAAAGACCTGGTAGCTAATTTACCTAAGGTGCTCCAGAAGCTTTTTTGTTTCCCCTCAAGGTACAATTTAGTTTTCGTTAGATTAGGTCCAATATTATTCACCATATGACAAGTATTATTGTTATTTAAGGGAAAGGCATGTGAAACTCTGATCAAAACATAGTAAAAATGCAGGCTATGTCTACACATAGTCAAAACATACATACGAAAAGGTATAAATTGGTCCACCTCTCAGCTTGCTTTGCCTAAATGAACACCACAGGAGTATTACTTTTTTGGAAATTAATGAATCTTGATAGCTTACACTTTTCCTCTTATTAATGTGTTTTAAAATATTAAAGTTATAACTACAGACAATATTCAGTTAACATGACCAGAGATGTTCAATGTGCACTTTTAAGACATTTTCACAACCATGCAAATTATAAAATACAAACATATAATTTCTTGACAGATGTCTAAAGTTGGCCTTGAGTAATCTTTCAGAGTTCTCAATTGGTGAGAGGTAATCATAGCATCATTTTTATAATGCAGTTAGAAAAATACCATGAGAACGTTCAAGTAATGCACTCCAGAACTCATAGCACAATCTTGATAAATACATTTAATTTAATTGATTTAAATGAATTATGTAAAGAGAATGAGTCCAGCCTGATTTCCAAAGAGAGTGGTTTTGTTTATTTTAGAAATAGCATTATCATCCATGATGTGTTGCCATCGAAAAACAATAAGACCAAAGGGCATGTGTGCAAGGATACTGACGGGGAAAACAGATGTTCTGGGCTAAGTCCATTGTGATTCTGACATTTTTGTACAGCATGTTGCACATTTTGAACTTACATTTATATTTTAAAATTCAGAGAACAGAGCTGAAGTGACTTCCCAACTATATCAATAAGAAACAGCTTGTTTAGTAAATGAAGTATCAAAATGCTGTGATCATAGTCTCCTCTCTTTGATAAATTGAGTACTGTACTGTGAATCTCCCTCTGACACTCTTTTTTTCTTATACATGCCTAAAATTTGAAATTAGATATGCCTGTAATTGCCAAGAATGCAGCAGTACTGAACTCCCTTTAGGTTTTCTTCTAGATAAGTTTCAGCTGCCTCGCATCTGAAAGCAATTGAGGACAAACTTTAACATGAGCCGAAATGGATTGAGGCTGAATGTTCCATAAGTAGCAGAGAGGCCAAGTAATGGATTTTTGGAAGTGGTAACCATATTAGGTCAATCCTAAATTCAGCAAGTTAAATTCAGGCTGCCAATGATAATGGTCACAAGAATTGAGAGACTGACATAAAATTAGGTGTTTTGTATTTTATGCCACTATGCAGACTGATTGAGACTGATTATAGCCAACTACATTTTAATATCTTCCCTTATCTAGCAGTATGATTTCAAAGAACTTTACGAATATTCGACTTACTTCGTGTTTATAATAACTCTGTAAAATAGTCGGCAGAGGATTATCCATATTTTCCAGATAAGAAAAGTGTGCCTTTCAGTTATATGATTTAACTTTTCATGAGTAAATAAGGTGCCCATTAGCATTCTATTTTTATTAAACCATGTATTGCCAGTCCCTAATGATGCATCTATAGCCACACAGGTTCATTACAAACTCTATTAATAATCTATTAAAAGAGCTAAGCACTATTATTCTTTTCAAGCCATCCTTAAAATGAATTTTTCATAGTATTAAGCACATATACATTAAAAGCATTTTCTGAATCAAACCTATTTGGATGGAGATAATCCACTGCATTTGGATAGAGAAAAGTAATGCAATAATAAAATACATTTTGAATCTGACATAATTTTTTAAAATCTATAATTTTGAATAAATTTGTGAATCCAACTGAATTGCACCTATAAATGATTATTTCAAATAGATGTCTTGTATAGTGTTCAAATGAAAAATATGCAATGCATGAGGCCAGACATGGTGGCTCACGCCTGTAATCCCAGCACTTTGGGAGGCCGAGGCAGGCGGATCACCTGAGGTCAGGAGTTTGAGACCAGCCTGGCCAAAATGGTGAAACCCTGTCTGTACTGAAAGTACAAAAATTAGCTGGGCATGGTGGCGGGCACCTATAATCCCAGCTGCTCAGGAGGCTGACACAGGAGAATCACTTGAACCCAGGAGAAGGAGGTTGCAGTGAGCCGAGATCCTGCCATTGCACTCCAGCCTGGGTGACAAGAGCAAAACTGTCTCAAAAAAAAAAAAAAAAAAAAAAAGGTAAATAAATATATACTTTTTAAAAATAAATAAATAATTTTAGTTTAAGTGTGTGTAAATGAATATTAGTCATTACTAGAATGAGACACAGCTGTGAAAAACCTTATTTCACATATATAAAGTGGAGGGAATTTTGCTATAACTATGTCAAACTATGTCACTCAATTCTTCAAACTTTCCAGTTATATGCCAAAAATCACATAATCTTCGGTCTTCAAAAATTGTTTTAATGACCTATTAGCTAACAATTTGATTAGTTTCTCCTTTGGCTTTTGGAAAGCAAATAACTGGAAACTACCTGACTTTTAAAAGGATTTTTCGGTGAAACCCCGTCTCTACTAAAAAATACAAAAAACTAGCCGGGTGAGATGGCGGGTGCCTGTAGTCCCAGCTACTCGGGAGGCTGAGGCAGGAGAATGGCGTAAACCCGGGAGGCGGAGCTTGCAGTGAGCTGAGATCTGGCCACTGCACTCCAGCCTGGGCGACAGAGCGAGACACCGTCTCAAAAAAAAAAGAAAAGAAAAAAAAGAAAAAAGGATTTTCCCTCAGTCATTAGAGTCATTCATTCTCTCAGTTTGTGAGAAGTTTGACAAGACTTACCAACCATTAACTCCATCTAATTTTCTTCTGTTAGAGGCACCTTGTTTAAGAAAGTTTGGGGAATATTAAATATTGTTAAATTCTCTTTTGTGTGTGTGGTGATCTCAGCTCACCACAACCTCTGCCTTCCAGGTTCAAGCAATTCTCCTGCCTCAGCCTCCTGAGTAGCTGGGATTACAGGCACGCACCACGATGCCCATCTAATTTTGTGTTTTTAGTAGAGACAGGATTTCTCCAGGTTGGTCAGGCTGATCTTGAACTCCTGACCCCAGGTGATCCGCCCGCCTTGGCCTCCCAAAGTGTTGGGATTATAGGGGTGAGCCACCACGCCTGGCCTAATATTGCTAAATTCTATACGACATAAAGTTTTTGATAAAACTATTTTATCTTATCAAGTAACTTGAATATATTTTTCTCAAAACCTTGAAATTCTAGATGTAGCTCAATGTATACAACAATCTTGTCCAGTAGAAACATAATGAGTCATGTATGTTAATTTTTTTTTTTTTTTTTTTTTTGAGGCAGAGCCTCTCTCTTGATGCCCAGGCTGGAGTGCAGTGGCAAGATCTCAGCTCACTGCAACCTCCACCTCCTGGGTTCAAGCGATTCTCCTGCCTCAGCCTCCCGAGTAGCTGGGACTATAGGTGCATGCTACCACAGCTGGCTAATTTTTGTACTTTTAGTAGGAACGGGGTTTCACCTTGTTGGCCAGGCTGGTCTCCTGACCTCAGGTGATCTACCCGGCTTCCCAAGGTGCTAGGATTTACAGGCATGAGCCACCTCATTTGGCCAGATTAAATCGACTTTGGTGTAACATAAATTAATCTGTTNACTAAAAACACAAAACTTAGTTGGGCATGGTAGCAGGCACCTGTAATCTCAGCTACTCTGGAGGCTGAGGCAAGAGAATCACTTGAATCCGGCTGGCAGGGGTTGCAGTGAGCCAAGACTGCACCATTGCACTCCAGCCTGGAGGACAAGAGTGAGACTTCGTCTAAAAAAAAAAAAAAAAAAAAAAAAAAACACAATGCATGACATACAGAAAAAAACTTTTCTTGCTTTCTTACTCTTGGTAGATTGAATATGAAATATACTTAATTATTAATTTTGAAAATACACAATTACTTGATTTCTAATGGGGTTTTTCAAGCAGAATTTGCACCTTTTGAGGGCACTTATATTTATTAAACAGAATCTTATTGTACATCTTTTTACAGTAGATTTATAAACTAAATAAATATTATTTAATTTGAATAAAATTCTGCGAACTCTTTCAAATGAACCTCATAGGGCCTGATCATAATACTCATACAGAAGGATAAGGTGTGAAAGTCGTGAAAACAGTTTTGGAGAATTTTTAATTTGGAAACTACTGTAAGAAATCCTTAAGAAAAATAAAAATTAATTGGAAAGGCTGTTGAAATTAACTAAAACTAAAATTCATTTAGTACCAAATGTATTTGGAGCCTTTCTTCCAAATCTTTAACAGGTTTCCTACATATTGCCACATTCCATATCTATGGTAATATTGAAATAATAGGGTGTCTACTGTCCTCACATTTCTTGGACCTAATGATGCATCTTGGAATGTAATTACTTGCCATTTCAGTCAAAATTTCAAAAGTAATATTTGATATACGAATTAAGCAGTCAACCTTTCATTATTGAAATATTTTCATAATAGCAGAGAAGTTCAATATAGTTTATAGGGAAAAGAAGATTGTATAAAAAATCTAGTTTTTCTGTGATTTGATTTCATGTGTACATTGTATGCCTTTTATAAATATTTCAGATATGAGTTGAAATCCAGCTTGAGTCTGTTGCCTCTTTCCATTTAGATAAAAGTAAGTTATTCAGTTATATTATTTTAATTTACCTATTTTTAGAATTGAGCCATATTTTACAACTAAAATAAATGAGATTAGGCAGATAAAATAATAGTAAAATAATGCTATGCTTTATTTATAAGTTTTAAATATGAGGAAGAAAAATTTGAAAATCAAACTCTAGTGTAACCATGTACAAACTACTAACAAAAATGGAAACTTCCTTCTTTCCCACATGACCAAACATACTTGCTAATGTTTTGAGTGCTTTCTGTGCATCAAGCACAGATCTATGAAATTTATACTATTATAATGGCCATTTAATAGGTGCGGAAATTGAAGTCCAATGAGGTTAACAAAAATGTCCAGAGTTACTCAGTTGGCAAGAGAACTCAGTCATCTAGTCCAGAGTCCAAGCTCACACGCACTAAGCTTATGTCAATCTGCTCCTAAAAGTGTGCTGCTTTTTTTTTTCTGTTAGCATTATTTCACAATTTTTTTTTTTTTATCTTAGATTTCAATCAGTTTCTTACTACACTGGCCAATGTGAAGAACATCAAATGCCTTATATTTAATTACATTATTTGACCCTGTTTACCATGCAGAAAATTATCGCCTAAATTAAAGGAAGTTTTTAATTCATAGTTACACAACTTTGTATATATAGTAAAGTTTTGCTATTATATTCAGAAGAAACTTTTGGTGGTGACAATAATTTCTCAATTTTTTGTTTTTTATGTTAAACATAAGCAAAGATGTGATTTACATCCCATTCCAGCTACATCACATAGAAACTGAGGTGTTTTTCTTTGAATTGTGCACCGTTTACTCAAGGTAAAACTATGAGACAGAAGAAAAAATCCAGCAGATATTCTATATCCAACACTAAAATATTCTGACGTTTTCCCTTTATTTCTTTACTATATGCAACATGGTCCTAATCTTTGTATCATGTGTCATTGTTTCCTTGATGTCTTCCCTGTGAATAAAAATAAACTGTAAACCCTGTCAAGTAGTGATCAGTTTTAATCTTCCAGAAATAGCTCACAACAATAGAACTTCGGGATTCCTTAATAGGACACACTTTTCATCAACTGTTTTAATAAACATCATGTCAAAAAAATAATGGTATGATTGAATGCAAGGTAATTCATATATTTATAGCATTTCCAATGTCAGAAGGAAATATTCCGACATGACAGTTCTCTCATACAATTGCATGTGATATTTTAAATGATAAACAGTAAGATTACATCTATACAAACTATATTAATACAACACAAATCAAGAATAGCAGGCCATGGTCTTGTTTATAAACTGCTAGATATTTAATGCAAAAATGTAAATTAAAAACATTTTTAATCAAATTAAGTTATACCACTTTTCGGTATAAGGGGACAGTGATTTTGATAAAACCTAGTTGGCTGGGACTATTTTTCTTCTCTATTTTATGCACATTTGTGATTAAAAACATATTAATTACATTCAGGACAAGCACAATGAAAGGGTGATTATAGACACACACAAAAAAGTTAAAAGCTCTGATTACACTTAAGTTTCGTAACTTAGCCAAGTCTATTATTCATATTTATAATTTCAAAAGTCACAGTACTCTCAAAATATTTAGAGCCCTCCTGATTGTATTAATATTTGACACTTGATTAGGTTAAAATGCAAATGTGAACCCTCCATATGCTACAGAACAGCACAGGAACAATATGTTCCATGTGGCCAAGCCACCTTGTGATCTTTCAACAATAAATATTCACAAGCTTCATTAATACCACATCATTACTACTTAAATTTTAACCTGCCAGGTTTTGGGTCAGTGATAAAATTTGTCAGTATTTTCACAACAGCAGAAATTAATGCTAGTATAAAATGTGGGGCACAGAAGTGGAAAATTTTGCTGAAATAAGTAAAATGTAATCCTGCAATAATATTTTCTCCAATACTAAAAAAAAAAAAAAATGGGGAGAAACAGGAAAAAGCATGCATGCGCGTGTACACACACACACACAAATAACTCAAAGATATACTTATTGACAAATGTTTGATCTCATTCAAATTCTAAAAATTCTGAAGTCAGATAATTATATCTCCATGCCTTAATTTTCATTATTTTAGCTTATTGTTTTAGCTAGGATTTTCCCATGTGAGCTGAGAGTGGAAAATACTGGAATTTGCTTGTGGATCTCAAAAGTCTTCTTCCTTAAAGAATAAGGAACTGCACTATTCATTGAAGGATGAGGCACTGTTGCAGCTTGTGAATTTCACTACCCTTAAGGACATAGAGGAGGTCAAAGAGATTGAATATTTTGGGGTTCTTATCACATGTGAACCCTTCATCCTTATGACAGTCACTCATCACATGCATGTACTCAGTCAGACTCTGCAGCAGCAGTCTCAGCAACCTCATCTGGCATTCCACTAGAAAGAATTTTTTTTCTTCCCTCTCCACTAACCACCTAATCTTAGCTTACTCCTCTGGGAGCCCACACTCTCAGCGTTTTCTTTCACCACTCTGCAGAGTCTGTGATTGCAGTGTAAGCAACACCCGAATGACTCATTAAAGCCATTATTATTAGCTTTACACAATCTCATGAGGTTTGTATTAGCTTTTACCCTCTTTCATTCTATCTTTGCACTGAGTAGGACTATATTAAAACAAAGATGCCTCAGTCCCTGTGCAAGAAGGATTAAACAGCAAGCAACATAGAAGTAGAGATAGTGACAGATTTAATAGGGTTTTAATAAGGCACATTGATTATCCAAATTTGGGTTTTTTTCCCCCAAAAAAACCCTACTAGAAAAGGAAACCTAAAATTAACAAGGCTTTTATTATCTTTGTAAAATTCTAGTTTCTTAATATTGATTTAAAACCTTTTCAATACTATCTGTAATCTATGTTAGTGGGTGCAAAAGAATTCATGTGGAATGCAACAACATATACATATACTTATGTAATTCACATGAAACGTACGTTTTAAGTGGTGACAAAGAAAAATCACAGTTTAGGTGGCTTTGTTAATATTAAGAGATGTGATTGTAAATGGCATTGCCCAAGTATATATAAAGAAAATCATAAGCTTATCTACTTATGTTTGATACCTTGGAGAGTTTTTGGTGGTTCAGAATTAGAAGGCCTCCCCACTGTTTGATTCACTCTCATGCATTAAATAAACTGCTTACTGAAATACATTGCCACATTCTGAATATGAAGTACTTTATTATGACTAAATGATATGCTGGGGACCTGAAAGGGCCATTACTAGAATTTCATCTCATATTTTGTTGCTGTTTTCTGGTTCATTAATTGCCCCTTTTGATCCTTAGTTCCCTACAAAGTCCCCTGTGATTATTTCTGATAATTCTGAGGGGATATCATATATGTGCTCAGTAAGCTCAATGTTTGTACTGCTCTGACAAGTACTACTATTACTCTGTGCTGCCATACATTCTCCATTTGATTTTCGAGTGTAGAGCATTTGAAATCTCTGAAGGCATCCTTCTGCTCTGCCAGGACAACTGGTACCCCGGGAAATGCAGATACAATAGTCATTCCAGAAAACTCTACCTCTCTTATAGTCTCTCCACCTCATACCAACCATACCATCTCTAATTCAGATATTCTCTCTCAATGATTTGAAGTATTCAGACCTTTTTTCCTGATACCTCTAAGTTTTGACAGTTTGCACTAACTTGCAGGAAATCAGAATGAAATATGAGGATACTCTGATTACAGGTATATGATATTAGAGCAACACATTACTGCACTGCTTGGGGCTCAAAACATCACAGAGACTATTGAAATGGTATCTCTAGTCCTTTTTATTCCTTAGATGCTGGTATGGGTATAGAAGACTATAGATGACAAATAAAGTCATCATCTTCTATTAAGAGCAAATACTCTAGACTTTTACATTAGGTCAAATTCATTTTGTTTAGCTTATTCTCATAAAATGAGTTACCACTCATATTAGTCTTCAGATCACCTCAAAATGAACTTCTGTTTGGTCTGTCCCCTTAGTTCCTCACATAGGTACAGAATTACCTATAATTGCACAGTGTAAGTGGAAAGTTTAGAATTATAGCTCAAATTAGCCAAGTTCAAGCATAACTACTCTTACTTATAGCCTACTTTAGTAGCAATAAATGACTCATACAAGAAAATAGGTTTATAAATCCATAAACATTTTTCAAATTCACAAAACAATCTTCAACTAAAAACTGAAAACCTCGCTCAACTCAATAAACATTTAAATTCAATTCAGAGTTAGACTAATTCATCCTGATTTGAGTCCCTCTGTGGATTCCAGTACAGAGGCATTTCTTTCCTTTCACAAGTCTAATCCTTTCAACTATATGCAAGATGCATTGCCAATCCCTTTCTCAACAATTTTTCTCTATCAATTACGCCCTGTCTCTTCTCTATGAGATTACACTTCTCCAATTATAAGCATGTCTATTCTCTTTATTTTCTAATCAAGGAGGGGAAAGAATCAGCTTCAGGCTGGGCGCGGTGGCTCAAGCCTGTAATCCCAGCACTTTGGGAGGCCGAGGCGGGCGGATCACGAGGTCAGGAGATCAAGACCATCCTGGCTAACACGGTGAAACTCTGTCTCTACTAAAAACACAAAAAAATTAGCCAGGGGTGGTGGCGGGCGCCTGTAGTCCCAGCTACTCCGGGGGATGAGGCAGGAGAATGGCTTGAACCCAGGAGGCGGAGCTTGCAGTGAGATCACGCCACTGCCCTCCAGCCTGGGCGACAGAGCGAGACTCCGTTTCAAAAAAAAAAAGAATCAGCTTCAATCCGATGGTACGCTCAAACTAACAACCTCTCTCCATTCTTCCTTTCTCAAACTTCAAACTATTCAAAAAATAATGATTATTTTTTCATTCTTCATTTCCTTACAATCTAGTTTCTTCCTCTCAACCCTCAGCCCAAGTTGACACCACAAAGAGCAAGCAGAATAAAAAACCCAATCTCACTCTTCTTTCCTCAGTCACCTGTTGGATCACTCTATTGTCTGAATCCAATGGGAAGCCAGAAGACAAGAGTCTGTTGATGTACTTAACTCTCCTAGCACAAATGAAAATTTCAAATCCACGTGTTATTAACAATATCATAAATATTTCTTGAAATTGCTCCAAACTCATAAAGCCTGCAGAAATAATGGATTTAGATGGCTGTAGTCGTAACACACATTCTTGTCCTAACGACTACAACTAATTAGTTAGGGTTAGATGTGAAAAGAGAGGAACATAATAATTGTCTAAAGAGGATTGATCATATCCTGTTTCCAGAAAATCTGCATTTAGGACACAAAGCCGTACAGTTATATACGGCACCAGTAAGATCTTATAGAATGTGGGCAAGAACCAGTGTCACAAGGAAATGAGGTCAAGAACAAGTTGTCTTAAGTAAAGGCATCCTCTCACCAGGGAAAATGAGTGCAGAATCCATTAACCTCCAGTCTCAGAATAGCTAACTGATAACTTCCTACTTGTGGATAAGCCCAGTTTTAATTGTTGTGTAGAATTTCTATTTTTGAAAAAAAAGAAAAAAGAAAAAGAAAAGAAAGCAAGTAAACAAATAAAAAACCCACTTTAATTTGTATGAGTTTCTCTTTCTTCCAATTAAGACAACTGTAGTAAAGATAATGAATGATTTATTAAGATCAAAGTTTGGGCTAAAAAATAAACATTCAAGAAAAGTTTATATGCTTCTCCAAAAGACATAGCAAAATA
>NW_016804424.1:986983-991663 GCF_001698545.2 Rhinopithecus bieti | reverse complement strand
TATAGTGAAAATATATTTTCCAAGTGAATACACTTTATACTGAATTATATGGTAAATTGACTCAATTCTGATATCCCTGGCTAGTGCCCAGTCAGTTTTTAAAATGTGAGTTTAGCCAAGCGTTTATTCCTATAAACTCTCTGTAGACTACCAATCAGATTTTGAATAAGCATGTGAATCAACACCAGTCAGAAAGGCTTATTGATTATCAGATGATATCAATTTTAGAAAATGGCAATAGTGCCTAATTTTCAGTATTTAGCACCAATTATCTGGGGTCTCTACATCTATTTCTTAGAACTTTTTATGCTTCACTTTGGCCATGATGATATTAGAAGACTCAGTAAAGCAAGCAAGTTTTTTGAGTATTTCTGAGACATCTGGAAATCAAGTCAGAGTAAATTACCATAAATTATTTATATATTTAGCTATGTAAGAATATATTTAAGTTTTTGAATCACTGTGGTATATCTATTTACCAATAGAAGGCAATGAAAACAGGCATGTTTTGTCTGCTATGTACATCATCTAGAATTAAAACAAAAGTCGGTTTTACTGAATAGGGCCATTCATGCTGAATGCCGTACAACTCCTAAACATGCTATTCACATAGACCACAACGTAAATAAATGGCAATCCTCTTTCCAGAATCTGTACAACCATTCTTGGTGATTATGCCAGATTCAGCAGAAAAATTAGATATTTTAAATCAGTGTTTCTAGAATGTAAGTCTCACAAAGGCAATTAAAATCCTTTTAGTTCACACTGTATCTACAGTGCCTACACTAATGCCTAGGTTATAGTAGATGCTCAATAAATATTTAATGCATTAATAAATGGTAAAACTAATGGCATTGAAATCAATAGTAGTGATTAATTTTAAAAAATTGAATTCTGACTCCTGATTTACTAAGTCAGCATATCAAGATGGGCATAGAGATTAAGAGATTATTCTAAGCACAACATTTTGGAACCATCATTGTTGAATTCACATCTAGCTACAAGACTAAACTGGCATATAAAATTCAGGATGTATACAGGGAAAGCAACAATTTTAGTCATCAATGTAATTCTCAAATGAAGGTTTTCTGGTAAGTTTGTAGACAATAATATTTAGGAGAAAATGTGTATAAAAAACTAAGTTTGGGAATTTTCAGAGTATTTTGTTTGGACTACAGAATGGCAAATAATAATTTAATTAAATTTTTAAAAATTAAATAAACCTAAAGTTTTCATTGAGCATTTAACTACATTTGTTCTTCTAGATAGACCAGGATGGTCCAAGTAGCAGAGGGAATACAAAGTACAAAGTTTAGAAATATGGTTTAATATTTAAAACTATGCAAATTTTATAGTAATGTATGGTTTCATGATATCTTCATCATTATCATAATTAATGTTTGTGAAACCAGTTCCTGGTGCCTAGATAATTTATATATGATACATTTCAATAAATGCTAAATGATAATGCCTGTTATTTATATAAGGAATTAGGTAACTATCTTCCTGCTAAAGTTCATATAAAAATTAACATAGAAAGAAGGGAAGACAAACTAGTCAAGCCATTAATTGTGTTGCTGAGTCTAATCATTTGTTTGTTTTAGATAAAATTTTCTTTCTTTATTGTAGTCATTAGTACTTGACAGTGAATAATCTCATGTGGAAAATTCCTAATTAGGTTAGTTTTTTTTTTTTAATTGCACTATAAAACCTGAGGTTCTGTCAATATGGGTAGAAACAGTAATACTTATAATCAAGTCATGGGATCTAACTTAAGCTAAGTAAGAGCTGAACCATGAATTGAATTCATAATTTTGCTGATGGTTTCTTCCTCTGCAGACATTAGCCATCTAAAGGCAGGGGCATGTTGTAAATCAAGTAATGCTCCCATTAATCATAATGGGAGTTAAATGCATGTCAGGAGAATGAATCCCCTTAGGTATTTAAAATGAGTTTCAGTAACTGTGCATCTGTTGATGTACCTTGGTAAGGTATTTTCACACTTTCAAAGAATCACCCCTTTCGGCAAGATTAAATAAGAAAGCATCAGATAAGCATGCTTTGGCCAAGCCTCTGAATTTCAAATGCTCCTGAGGACTCCAGAAAGAATGTGAAGAGGCATCTGTAAAATATGCACAGGAAGTTGAGAGAATGATCCAGACTGCCTGCTCTGCAGGTAACTTAGAGACACCCAGCAGACTGCTTGCTCTGCCAGCTATTTGCTATATCTCCACCAGATCTTTGCAAGCGACACAGAGTACCTCACTCAACACAAAATGGGAAACTTGACTTCTTGCCAGTTTTATGTAAATACTCTGAATTAAGTTGTCTGACTTTTTAAATTTTTTGTAACCAAGGTATACTTAGATCTAGCAGATGCAAAGAGCGTCCTGATTCAGGGTATTGCTACCTTTATGAAGAAAAAAAGAAAAAGAAAATGATTGGAAAATCATATCTAGCAAATGCCCTTACAAAGATGAAAAAAAAAAAAAAGAAAAAATCTAACATAATTATTTAGAATTCTTTGTACTCTTTATGATTCAGGTTTCTATATAATCAGATTAAAGATGAAAAGTCTTTCGGCTTTTACTGTATAAATGCAGAAATCATTCTGCACAGAAACACTTTTTTTTTTGTAATTGGAATTTCAGCAGAGTTGGATTCATAAATACCTACTGGGTTAAGAATAATCAAAACGAAGGCAAAAACAGAAGAGAATAAGCTAGCATGGAATAAATAAGTGGATGTGGGAGACATAATCAATATTAAGAATTGAAATAAGTTGGCATATTAGGGGTTGGAGAGTGAAAGGAGAGGAAATACAAGGAATAATCATACAAATAGGTTTTGCCAAAGTTGCACATACAAGACAATATTAGAGAAACTTAAGAAACTTAGGCTCTAGAGGTAAATTCTAGACTCATTGTTTTTTCAAGAATAAAGTGTGTAAATTAGAGATAAAAGGTAAGAATATGTGCACAAGTCTCAGAATAAAAACATTTCGTTGTGGCTAGGTGCAACATTTATATAAATATTTATGTACATGGGACAGGGAGGAAGTACAGAGTAAGATTCATAATTTTGAAAAGAATACTAAACTTCTGGGCAGGTAGCAAAATCTCAAGCTAGTGGTTATAAAGTAGGAAGATTTTATGAGGCTGTAGAAGTAGTTAGAAAAGTGGCAGGGAAATTTGAATGCATTCAAGTGTAAGGTAATATGAGTACAGAAGCATAATAAGTATGCATGTGTAAAAGGTCAGTGAGACCAGGAGAAGAATTTAGACAGCATTTCCCTGATGACAGTAATCCAACATGGTTTTGCATTAAAAAAAATAAAAAATTCACCACTGAGAAGTGTAGTGGAAATAAACAGAAGAAAATTGCTAGATATGAAAGTGTATCTCATATGGCAGGTACTATTGTAAGTTCTAAGGGTACAGTACCAGACAAGGTCCTGATTTCATGGAACTAGATTCTAATGGGGGGAAAGGCTAATAAAAGTATATTTCAAGAATGTCAAAGCATGCATCTAGAATTTTCTTTCTTCAGATATAAGCATAGCTCATTTCCTCTGCTCCTTCAGGTCTTGGCTCAAATTCATTCTTCTCAAAGAGGCTCTTCCTAAGCATCTATTTAAAATTGCAACGTTGTTTCTACTGTACAACACTATTATCTTCTTGCTTTATTTTTTTCTATATAATACACCACTGCTCATTGATTGTGCTTAGTTACTTCTACTATATAACACATCACATATCATTGATTGTACTTAGTTCTCTATTGACTATCTCACCCAACTAGAATGTACACTTCATGTAGCTAGGGTGTTTTTGTCTATTTTATTTATTGCTGTATTCTGAAGACTAGAACAATGACAGGCACCATGGGTACTCAGTAAATATAATTGAATTAATGAGTAATGCCATGTTTTGAGAAAATAAACTATACTAGTTGGATGGAAATTGATGAGAGTTGAAGACTATGTTAGATAGTGTTGTCAGGAGAGCCATTTATGTGGCCAATGAGATATGAGAATGAGGCATAGTCATATAACCACAGTAAGGTCTTGTGGGCGGTGGGGGGCAATTTCAAAAGAAAAATACGTTTAGTAGCCAAAAGGCGAGTATGAAGTAAAAAAGTCCTGTAAGGAGGGTGGATATTGAGGGGAGGAGTGAAGAAAGAAAGTGGAAACGTACCGAATCATTAAGTAGTCAAAAGCCAAATTCGATGTTGCCTTGTAGGCCATGGTAGAGTGAAGTATATTCTGAACACAACTGGGCACTATTAGAATTCTTAATTTAAAAAACGCCCTTTGGCTATTATACACAGTATAGTTGGGTGGGAATGATGGTCACTGGGGAATGATAAAAACAAAGAGAACCTTCAAGAGGTTCTTATACTAGTACAGACGTCAGTAGTTTAGGGTAGTGTGGTAGTTCGGGAAATAGTAAGACATTGGTAAAATGATGATTGAATTCTAATCCACTCACAATTTTGGTGACACTGGGCAAGTTACTGAATTACTATAAGCTTTCTTTTTCTCATCTTTAAAATGGGAATAATAAATTGCTTACTTCAAAATTTAGATGATTGGATCATTGTCAAATATGTTTAGGTAAAAAAAATTCCCTAAAATCTGATGTTTTTTCATGATTAATTTTCCAAATACATATATTATAT
>NW_016804424.1:976890-982492 GCF_001698545.2 Rhinopithecus bieti | reverse complement strand
TAATATATAATATTATATATATTATGAAAAACATGTGGTAGAACACCCATTAGATACAAATGCAAGATACAATATGTATTCCCTCTTGGAATGTATGATGTAGGACACATGCCTGAAAACTATCTGCACATGAAACAGAAGCTACTTCACAGAGACCCAGGAACTGTATATATCAAGAGACATGCTCTTTTCTGGTTTCAGTTCCTACTCTAGGATCAATATTTCTAGCAACCCTGCACCTAGGTCTGGATGCAAAATAAGATGAGAAATCTGTTTGCCTAAACCCTGTCAGAATTCTACTCCCTATTTTGTTCACAGAAAGCATAAATGTCATTTTTATTATTACTGTTTGCATTGTATTGATATAAATTATTCTTTAAAAGTAATGTATCTACAATTAAGACACAGAATGAAAACTTATGTGACTATTGCTAACAAAATCATTTCAGAATACTGATAACATACCCTCTTCAGTGTTGTCATATTTGTTTTCAAAACTAACTTAAATATATTTATTGAATGAAAATTTTCTTATATTACTGTCGTTTTAAAAATCATTTTCATTGCCACGTAGTAACACTTAAATCTATAATCAGCTGTGAGATCATATGTAAAACAGTGAAAGAAAAACGAAACACTCAAATAACAGTATAAAACACTATAAATCATGCATAGTAAACAGTTATACAGTAATCTCTTTATCAATATCCAAGGCTCTGAGACTTATTTATTCTCCTATTCTGACAGAAACATCTCAAATTTGATTTATCTTATTTCAATTAATAGGGAAAAGCTGCCAAATACTTTCTACAGTAAGTCCCAAAGATCTGTTAAGAAAGATAATCCAGACATGAAAATACAGCAGAAAATGGCTGTGTGTCCATTTAACATTACAGCATTGTATAACAGGCCCACTCAGTACTATTTAATTCACTAGGGAATGGGCCTTTGTTTAACTTGCAATTTACTATTGATTTATGCCCCAAATTTGTAAAGGTTAGTATTAACTTGTATGATGTTGCCCAGAGGAGAGGCAAATGATTTCTGTCTGATAGAAAAGATAACCACAAAATGTACAGTTATATTGACCTATTGAACGTGAAACAGTTTTGTTTCTAACTTAGCAAATTTATTTCAGCATGACTTTTCTAAGTAGCTATAAAATTTCTTCTGCTTCAAATGCTCTGAATAAACCTTATTATTCTACTGGATTCCTCATTAATTAGTCAAATATATCTTTGATATGTGTTCACTATATATCTGTATGAGAGTCACCATTTTAGCAATGAAAATTATACCTTGACAGTTTTGGAGATTCCAAAGAAATGTTCAAGTAGACTTTTGCTTGAGGCAATTAAACTTTATGTCTAAAGAAATGCACCTTGCACTTTATGGTCTGTAAAATCCCTGGGTGTATTCCACCTCCCCTCCTTGGGACTCTGGATTCATTCCTAAGGTACAAGAGAATTTACCTTCAATAAGTCTCTCTCTTTCTCTCTATCTTTCAATCTCTCCCTCTCTCTCATTCTGTGGTTTTATTTTGGCTTCTAGCTCTTATTCTGGTTTGCTTATGCTAAGACGCTTTTCCCCATTGGGAACAGCAATGGTTGAGGATCAAATTTTACAATCTGATCTCTGCTGGGATAATGAGAATCTCTGTAAGGTTGGAAATGAAAGAATGTTGCTTGTTAGTCTTTTTCTTTGTTTTGCTCTTTGTCTATAGTGAGTTTTGGTCAATTAATAAAATATTTTATGCTCACTGGAAAGGACAAATACCCTGAGATCTGAATCTGTAAGCTTTTATGTTCTTTTTAGATTTCACCTTGGTCACAGCACAGACCAAAGTTGCAAGTTCTCTGTTTCTCAGTATCCATAACTGAGAAAAGGCTTTACCATTTATTCTATGAGTTTGAAATATTTTTATGCCTTATAAGTGCACACAAGATTATAATGTTTCTTAAATTAAGAAAGTTTTATTTTTACGTTTTATAGAAGAAAGTAATAAATAATAAATAATAAAAAGGAACAGAAGATTTTCAGGGATGGGAAGGGAAGAAAACCTCACATTTTGAAGTGCTATTCTTAAATAAACAAACAGACAGACAAAACAAAGATTCCTTCGAAATCTACTAACTCAGAATCATTTTATATAAAAATGTATGTTTACATGATCAAGGTGAATCCTTGGCAAAAATCAGATAATCTATAATTTTGGTTAAAAAATACCATGTTCTTTTTCTAATTTTATTTATTTGCATAACTATACAAGAATACATCATATTTTAAATATGTTTTGTGTTTCGCATAAAAAGATTAGTGAATATGAACTTTCTAAACTTCTTTTATTGGTATACAGATCATGTAAGCTAGTGATACTCCTACATTAATGTTTAAGATTATGAACAATGTGTAATACTGTGCCAACACATTAAACTGTAATTCCAACCAGATTTTTAAATATCATCTGTGATTATGCTCTCTAGTATGCCAGATTAAACATAATTTTCAGATTCTTGATTAATTGAAAATCCTGGGACAAAATTAAATTGAATTAATGACAGTCTTGGAACACCTGGATTTTTTTTTTCTTAGTTTTTCTGAGTAAGAAAAAATTTAGAATTCTTACTCAGTTAATATATATACATCTGGGCTTTCTAATCTAACATTTCATTGAATAACTATATCTCCTGTTCAGGTTTATGAAGATGTTCATTTTTGCCACTCAAGAAAATGTTAAAGNTATATATATATATATATATATAAAGTCTGGGCACAGTGGCTCACACCTGTAATCACAGAACTTTTGGAGGCTGAGGCAGGCAGATAATGAGGTCAGGAGTTCAAGACCAGCCTGGCCAAGACGTTTCTACTAAAAATACAAAAATTAGCCAGGTGTGGTGTCACGCACCTGTAATCCCAGGTACTCCGGAGGCTGAGGCAGGACAATTGCTTGAACCCAGGAGGTGGAGATTGCAGTGAACCAAGATTGTGCCATTATACTCCAGAGCAAGACTCCATCTCGGATGGGGTGTTGGGGGGGGTATTATAAATATATATGAGAGTAATGGTCCACAGTACCTGTGAATGTGAACTTATTTGGAAATAGAGTTTTTGCAGATATAATCAAGTAAATAAAGATGAGGTCATTATAAAGTGTCATAATTCAATATTATGAATTCAACATAATTCATAAGTCATTATAAAGAGACTTATAAGAAGAGGAGAGAGATACAGAGAGAAAAACGCCATGTTAAGACACAGAGACAGAGGGAGGAAGATGAACATGTAAACCATGGAAGCAAAGATGGGAGTTACGCTGCCATGGCTGGAGAATGCCTGAGGCTACTGAAAGCTAACAGAGGCAAGGAAAGATTCTCCCCTATAGGCTTTGGAGGGAGCGTGGCCCTGCCTGCAGACTGCTAGTCTCTAGAACTGAGAAACAATAAATTTCTGTTGATTTAAGTCACTTGTTGCAGTAATATGTTATGGAGGCCCCAGAAAATTAAAACACAATTCCCATAGGTATGTATCTGAAAAGAAACCATGAAATATATTAAAACATCAAATTTGACTCCATTTTAGGGGTTTGCCCATTTTAAAAATTGTATATTTTCTACTGCTAAAAGTTATATTAAAGAAGAACTAAAATTTTGGATTTTTGAAGGATAAAATAACTAATTGGTCTTAGAGTATTTAGTCTGCTCTTAACAAATATTAATAACAAGTAATTTTTACCTTTTGGATTATCTTTCCATATAATAGAGATTCTTTATTTTGCTTGGATAATTTTCTGTGGTTCATACTGAATTGATTTAATTCTTGATTATTTTAAAAAAACAATAAGTATTTCTTCAGAAAAAGCTATTATTGTTTGTGTTATCTTCTTTTATATGTTCTTAAAAATATTATATTGTGCCTTTGACTAGTAAGTAGGTAAGCTAACACTATTTTTTGTTCTCAAGCATCTATGTGTCTATCTTAATCAAATGGCCATAACTTATTTGAAAATTCTTTTGATTTTATGATCCCAAGATTACGTCTTAAATTTAGAAAAAAGTATAATTTTCAAGATGTCTTTTGTACCTAAGATTATCTTTGCAGTTTCCCATATAGCTTTTGCAAACATTATGATCATTTTTTCTTTCACTTCAAAAAGAGGAAGATGCTAGAAATAATTAGATTTGTTTTACATGCTTCTTATTCATTAGCTCAATATTATTGTAAGATCTACAAGAGAAAGGTGTCAAATGAAAAGTAAAGTTTAGCCTTTCTTAGGCTAATTCTATACAAATACAAATTATTAAAATAAATATGTTTTAAAGATGATGTTCTTTACAAGCTATATTGGATTTCCCTGGAAATGTATGAATGCTCTTACTATTTATGATATGTTCTCATCCTCAGTGTTAAGAATTGATCAATTCCTTTGAAAGGAGTTATTTACTTCACCCCAAAAGAATCATCCCCTCCACTCTGATATTGTTGATTACTGTAACGAGACAAGTTGTATTCAGTCAGCATCATCATCATCAACAGGTTGCTTCTACTCCCCTCTCATGCTTAACAGAAGGCTCAAGAGCCACAGAATTAGTTGGGTGTTCAACAAAGGACAGTATTAGGCCTTTATAGAACAAAAAGAACTGTGCCAAGTATTCTTAACTACTGTGACAACAAGGGAAAAATTCAAGTGTATGGGATTTTGAGTTGACACTGCTTAGAAAACTGTCAGTCTATACTGGGAACTGAGTCATTATTTTCTCTTCTCTATTTGATAACCAGATGACTCCTGAATGCAGCCTGATGACTCAAGATCCAACAGGATAAGATATAATTAAGAACTAAATGAACCGATGAAGGAAATTGAATTGTGGTTACCTTTTACTGAAAGTATGATGATATTATTACTACTATGTTTACTGCTATATTTTGATAAAGAGATAATGAAGCCTTTCTTCCTGATTAATTTCTAACCCTGGATTTAACAGACTATGCTTTTGCAAAGTGATAAAGTATATTTAAATAATATACTTTTCCCTCGCTTTTTGGAATTTACAAACAACACTTTTACTAAGTTTCTTTCTTTTCAATGGCAATGTAGCTATTTTGTAGGCTTAATAAAAACTCATCATCCTCAAACCTGACAAAAACAAGAAATGGGAAAGGATTCCCTATTTAATAAATGGTGCTGAGAAAACTGGCTAGTCATATGTAGAAAGCTGAAACTGGATGCCTTCCTCACACCTTATTCAAAAATTAATTCAATATGGATCAAAGACTTAAATGTTAGACCTAAAACCATAACAACCCTAGAAGAAAACCTAGGCAATACCATTCAAGACATAGGCATGGGCCAGGACTTCATGCCTAAAACACCAAAAACAATGGCAATAAAAGCCAAAATTTACAAATGGGACCTAATTAAAGAGCTTCTGCACAGAAAAAGAAACTATCATCGGAGTGAAAGGGCAACCTACAGAATGGGATAAAATTTTTGCAATCTACTCATCTGACAAAGGGCTCATATCCAGAATCTACAAAGAACTCAAACAAATTTACAAGAAAAAAACAAATAACCCCATCAAAAAGTGGGCAAAGGATATGA
>NW_016804424.1:958572-976669 GCF_001698545.2 Rhinopithecus bieti | reverse complement strand
TTTTACACTGTTGGTGGGACTGTAAACTAGTTCAACCATTGTGGAAGACAGTGTGGCAATTCCTCAAGGATCTAGAACTAGAAATACCATTTGACCCATCCATCCCATTACTGGGTATATACCCAAACGATTATAAATCATGCTGCTATAAAGACACATGCATACATATGTTTATTGCAGCACTATTCACAATAGCAAAGACTTGGAACCAACCCAAATGTCCATCAGTGATAGACTGGATTAAGAAAATGTGGCACATATACACCATGGAATACTACACAGCCATAAAAATGTCCTTTGTAAGGAATGGATGAAGCTGGAAACCATCATTCTCAGCAAACTGTCACAAAGACAAAAAACCAAACACCACATGTTCTCACTCATAGGTGGGAACTGAACAATGAGAACACTTGGACATAGGAAGGGAAAATCACACACCAGGGCCTGTCGTGGGGTGGGGGAAGCAGGGAGGGATAGCATGAGGAGATATACTTAATGTAAATGACTAGTTAATGGGTACAGTAAACCAACACAGCACATGTATATATGTGTAACATCTGCACGTTGTGCACATGTACCCTAGAACTTAAAGTATAATTAAAAAAAAAAATTGTCATCCTGTTTGCAAGACTATAATTGCACAAAATGTATATCCAAAATCATTACTGAAGTTTCATGCTTTACTTGATCACATATTATAATCTCACAACTAAGAAAAAATATGGTACTTTATATATGGAATTAATTTCTACAAATAATTTCTTGAAAACAGGCCTGATAACTGTTCTGTGGTTTATAGGTTCCAAGCCTTACAGGTAATAATGTGGCAAGTTCACTTCTTAGCAGGCTGGAAACCAGGACCTTGGGAGACCTTGAAGTGAAAAGAATTTAACCTTATTTATATATACTGCTAGTGAAATCTGTAGAGGTGAATTTTGGGGGGATTGGTTTCTGAGACTCCAAAATAAAAAGCCAGTAAGAGTGATTAAAAATAAATCTCTGGAATAATAGAAAATATTGAAAATGCAATCCTAGGTTCTCTATAAAATTTTCAATGAAAAGAAACTCTCTACAACCATCATGTATCCAAAAAAACTTTTTAAAAAAGAAAAAGAAAAGTAACTCTCTGCCTTAATCATTGCTCAAGGTCAGATGGGTCTCGATTTTGTTAACTATACTACACCGAGGCTTGTAGGGCTAACATTTGTGCTGTGCCTGTGTAAATTATTTAGACTAACCATTTTTGTGAACATATTTCAAAGTTATGTAAAATAACAATTAAAGATTGTTAAGAACATTTATTCAAAATATGGAAGCAAGACAATAGTATGGCCAAATGTTCTTTGAATGTCACATTGGGTAGTGTCGAACCAGTTTATCCAAGGACTATCAATCCTCTAGAACAGAGGCTTGCAAACTATGGTATATCAGCGAGATTCATGGCCTATTTGTTTATGATCTTCAAGCTGAGAATGTATTTTACATTTTTAAGTGTTGCAAAAGATGAAATAAACAGGGACTGAGAAAAAGGGAAAATGGGGAATTACTAATCAATGAGTATAAAGTTTCAGTGAAGATAGACAAGTAAGATCTAGAGATCTGCTGTACAACATTGCACTCATAGTAAACAATACTGCATTTTACACTTGAAAATTTGTTAAGAGGGTAGATCTCACATGAAATGTTCTTACCACAGTAACATATAATTAAAGAAACAGACAAACAAAATGAAGAATATACAATGAGGCTGTGGCCGGAAAATGCAAAATATTTACTATCTGGCCTTTATGAAAAAGGTTTGTCAATCCATTCTTTAGAATATATTTTACCTGATTTGCAATTTACTATTAGCATCTATATTCTAGGAAGTTGCATGTTAATTCATAGATTTTATTCTATAAAATGCACATTATTTCTATATGGTCGAAAAGGTAACCCTACTGTTACATTTTTATTAGCTAACAGTAAATATATTGACCAGTTTTGTCTTCAATATAACAAACTTATTTGAGGATGTCTTTCATGAGGGACTACATAAATAAATGTTCTTCAAATACTCTTTAGGTCAGCTTTACCATTCTTCTTGGTCCTTCATTAATGACTTAAAGACATTTTGGTATAGAGTTACTACATATTTGTATGAGAGTTATGTTTTGAAATCATATTTTGACAACTTTAAGTATGTGTATTAAAACAAATAGATGTATATATATGATAAAAATCATTCCTTTGCTTTCCAGTAAGAAGTTTACTTTCTGAATTTCTCTGTAGGAAACAGACTCAGAGATCAGGGTTAGTTACAATGGTAAAAGTTTCATGTGCATGTGTGTGTGTGTGTGTACTCTTCAATGGCACTTTTACTTATTGTTTTATATAGACACATATACATACATACATATATGTGGTACATACACATTTATATATATTTTTCTTCAAAGAGACATCACTTTTGGGATCAAAAAAGTAATAGAGCTATTAAAGCTATTTACACTTTACTATTAAAAGCACAAATGAGCGAGATATGTATATTAATTAAGAACTATTACAGTTGCCATTTAGCTGCTATTATGCACCCAAAAATCCCCTTCCTCAATGACTTAATGATTTTTTGCTACATTTCAAAACACTTAAAGTTCTAAAATATGGTGTTAAAATTAAATGTCATAACAGTTCTAGTAAGAGCTTCAATTTCTTTTCTTTTTAATTTTTTAATGCTGTATTTTTTTAAAAGATTCTATTCAAATGCATGCAGAGAATCTCCTGATCTTACTTCTAATATGGAAACCAGATTATACAATAGGATGGCCTAATTTAGTATTGTAAGTCTGTGTGGTGGTTAACCAAAGAAGTGGCATATTAATTTCAATTCAGATGTCAGTCTGTATCTGCTAAATTTTGTTTACTATAATTTGAATATTGAGGATATGTCTGCTACAGTAAGTTGAAAAATTACTTAAGTATAAATCTTTACATATAGAAATATTTGTTTAATAAATGATACATTACACAACAGTATGTTATTTTGCATATTTTAAATAATTTACATATCCAAAAATATATAGTGTATGATTGAGTTAATTATAGTATACCGATTCAAAGAATTTTTTGTGATCACTAAAATACTTATTAAAAGACTGACAATTTGGATAAATTTTATTTTGTGACATGATGATAACTGAAATAGTATGATTATATTTAAGAATATGTGCATGCACAAAATATAAGGCTTTCTCTCTTCTTTCAAATTCTTTCTCTCAGTTTGTTGTAGTGTTTTCTCTTTGCTTTTAATTCACTCTTGTAAAGTTGAAATTTTAAATTATTATGTGAATTGTACCATTCATTGTTGTATGGCACAATGCCAATTTTAAATGAAAATATAAAAGCATTTGACTTGCATAAGAATCATCAAAATTGCATAATTCATATTTCATTATTTGTGCATAAACATGTATTTATTTCTTAAAAGAATAGTGGAAATGCTGCACAAAACTATCTCAACTGTTTTCATTTTACTGTCAGATAGGTGCGTATTTACATTCTCCACCTGTTGCACACTTAATAAAGAAGGACTGAAATGAAAACGGATTCTGAGTTGCCCTATTGTTCCCTTTCTTTCTGTGTCATGATTTTTAGTGCAAATGGCAGGGTAATAAACAAAGTAGCATTAGCAAGAAAGGCTATAATGGGGGTTCTCAGTTATTTGTGTTTGTTAGATCAATACTGCCTTCTTTCTGTGTTTGAAGCAAGTTCTAGTTTGAATGGAAAGTGAGGCCTCTCAGGGTTGTCAGTGTATCCCTGCTTATTCAGACATATATGTAATAGCATGCCTTTTACCGGCTTTGAGTCCCTCTGAATTCCCACGCACTATGGATTCACCGGCATCCTAGGTTTATGGTAGCACTGAGGATACTGTAAAAAAATGGGGATCTAGAAACAGTGGACATACATATTGAACGAGTCTCTTATCCCTTCAGACTTCAATTATAAAACATAAGTTCAAAGATAAAGTTCTTAAAAATTTTAAGAGTGATATAGCAGAGTATTAAGCGAAGCATGGAACCCTTCTGAGCATGGGCCCCTGTTTTGTTGCAGAGGCCACATGCCCATGACGCTGACCCTTAGGTGCAATTTGAATTATTTCCTCTGCTTGTACTGAACAATCATAATAGGCACGTGAAACCAAATGTTAAAACAATTCAGACTTTGACAGACGCACCAGGCTGTAATAGAGACTTTCTTATTCTTTGTTAATGTGTTTATAGAAAGTATACTCTGAGCTGTTTCATTTCCCCATCATCAAGGGAAGTGGGAAGTATCTTTATCTGAGGCCCTGAAGAGCTTTCAGATGAATTACAATAACAAGTCACTTGCGTGTTTCCACTGAAATTGGGAGCCCTGTGGCTTGGCACTTGATTCATGTCTGTAAAAGCTAAAATAGTCAATAAAAGACAACAGAAACAATAAAGACCTACGTTTGGAAAAAACTAAAACTCCCACTCATCACGAATTATTTAAATAGCTTTCCTTCCCCCCTGCCGCCCCGCCCAGACCGAATCTCACTCTGTTGCCCAGACCGGAGTGCAGAGGCGGGATATCAGCTCACTGCAAGCTCCGCCTCCCGGGTTCATGCCATTCTCCTGTCTCAACCTCCCTAGTAGCTGAGACTACAGGCGCCCACCACCACGCCCGGCTAATTTTTTTATATTTTTAGTAGAGACGAGGTTTCACCGCGTTAGCCAGGATGGTCTCCATCTCCTGACCTCGTAATCCATCCTTCTCGGCCTCCCAAAGTGCTGGGATTACAAGCATGAGCCACCGCGCCAGCCGGCTACTGCTTTCCATAGAGCGTATGTGACCACCTGGGGTCATAAAGGCAGAAATAACTTGTGCCTCCAAATGACTTTCTGAAAAGGTAAAGAGAATTCAACAGTGAGAGTATGTGTGTGGAATGGATCACAGGAGACACAGCCAAGCAGAGATCTCTTCAAAGGAATCTAAGACACACACTGTCAGTGTTGAAATTCACATAAAATGCAATATTGGAATGCCAAGAAAATGTGCGAGCCACAATTAGTTCTGTAATTTCTGATGCAATACTCTATACATTTAAGCTCCTTCGCCAAGTCATCATAATTTGTTTTAAAACAGATGCTTCTTGATTTATGAGTATCAAACTGCTATCTCATTTTCTGAGAGACAAGACCCTAATACTCAGTGGCAAATATGAAGTGGTAACCATGTTGTTTTCAATTTAGAAAAGCCTAGGAGGAACTATAGATTATTTTAAAAGACTCTTTCAAACATCTCTGCCTTCTATGCTTCAATTACACTTAATACAGCACAGTAGCATTAGTAACGATTCAAGCTCTCTCTGGACCAGAGGTACAAAGCATGAATATGCTATTTCCTTCATCACTCTCTATGAAAGTGTAACCGTGATTTTCATAAGACCTTAAAACTTCTGTTGTTGCCATCATCAATTTATAGACTTCCCAGTTAGTGATGACAGGATATGAAAGGCCTTCTTAGTGACATATACTCTTTCTTGGTAACAGTTTTGTTTTGCTTTTTTTTTTTCTAAATTTTGTCTCATTAATTATTGTTTCTGATGTAATGGCAAACCAATTATACAACTTTTACAGAAACGAAGTTGTCAAACTTTTTTCTTCTCAAAATGAGCTTTTATTTTCTAAGACATCATTTAGAGTATAATCCCCTCCAGGGCAGGAGCTATAATTCAAGATTTTAAAAGTACTCAAGAACTTCTGGAATTTTCTTTTGTACAAAGTATATACTCAATACATATTATTGAGATGCCTGCTTATAAAATCTACACAAAATAATTTGCTTCTTGGCGAAACTTCAGAAATTTGAGTCCTCAAAGATTACTACTGCCCTAAAGGGTAGAAGATAAGTAAGGAAGAGAGGACATAAAAGATTAATGGTCATTCTCGTTGTAGCAGATGTTTACGAGGGATTGGGCACAACCATCCTCTGTCACATCACATGTAACATTTTGTACTATTTCTGGGTTCTGTTTGCCCTAAGGTACATCCTGTTTTGTTCTTTGAGATAACAAGGAAATTTACAGTCAAGAATTGTATCTATTTTAGTAAATGATGCAGAGATATAGACTCCTGTGATAACATGTATACACATATGGCCATATATATATATACACACCACACACAATGAATGACAAGGAGAAGGAATTTGTGAGTTAAAGTAAAATCAGCCACTGAAGATATTATATGCTACTATTCATTTAGTGAAAAAAAGGATACATGAAATTGAAAATAAATCTAATATATTAGTAAAAGCAAGGCAAAACAACCGAAGAAAATAATTTCAAGCCTCCATGTATACACACAGCATTCAAGTTAGAACAACTCAAAAAATGACACTCACTGTGTGAATAGAACTAGGATGGACAGACTTCACATTTTCTAAAACAAATCTGTCCTTTGGAATTTCCCATGCTCTACTAATCTTTTGGATTTCTAGAAATACTGTGGCTCCTCCAAATTCAGCAAGCTTAGATCAGACATTGAAGTGCCTGTGTTTCTTTTTTGGCTTATATGTTGGTTGACGAAAATTTACTTCCTCAAAATGAAAAGGGTAACTCTTTACAATAGGAACCAGCAAACATTTTTTCTATGAAGGGCCAGACCAAACTATATTTGGCTTTGAGAGCTCTATATGCTGTATTGCAACTACTCACCACTGTTATTGTAGTGTGAAAGCACACAGACAACATGAAAACACAGTAAATAGGCGTGACTGTTCCAAAAAATCTTTATTTTCTAAAACAGATAGTGGAGCAAGTCTGGCTAGCATACTAGTATACTAGTATAGCAGAACAGTAGTCTGTCAGAAAAGCCTTTCCCTGGCTTCAGTTGCCTTTCATTCAATGGGTATTCAGAAATGAAAGAGATGCTTGTGTAAGTTTTAGAACCAGGCAAAGCAAGGCAAATGTTACTGAAGCAATATACTAACCCTGAACTCGAAAGGTCAATCTGACTGTGTTTTCATGGTGAACTTACCAGCAATGCTGTTTATAAACATCTCTTGAGATCTTTTAAGATTTCATAAGACATTCCTTATAACAGAAACTGTAAATTCAGACTCGCATCCAGTAAAACATATATAATATTTTGCATTAAGAAGGACATTGACTATACAAATAGCACCTGATTTTGTGCCAAGCACCCTGTAGCTATGTAGTAAATATTAATTAAATGAAATGCTCTAATTCTCATTCTCCTTGCATTTATTTTGCTGAATGAATTTGAATATTTAAATAATTCAGCATATTCTTAACTTCCCAATTGCCACCCAATAGCTTATATCAATGGTATGAGGTCAAGACTCCCACACAGGCTGAGATCTGAGAGACAACGTTTGATGAATCTATTATTTTTTTTTCCACATTAAAATGCTTCAGAATACTGAAAACATACAAAATATCTTCATGTTTTAATGACTGCCTCTTTTCAAACACATATCCTTTATTAATTTATGCTAGATACCCCATTTGAACAGGTGTCACTGGATTACTAAAAAAATAGGTCAGGTTTCAAATTGTCATTTTATATCCTAAATTTAAAGAAATAGACAACAGAAGAAAGATACAGATCAGAGACTAGAGAAATTGATTTTCAAAGAAGAAAGAGAAAACTACCTTTCCAAATGATGCAAACAGATTAAGTGAAAAGTATTATTAGAAAAGGGAGATACAATTTCATATAAATATGAAGCACCAGCAGTTATATTGCCATATAAGTCTCAGTACACTATGGGATACTCCTTAGGAGGCTGTCTGAATCTTACATGGTCTGAAACAGGATGACATGGAGACTCCTTGCTGTCCTTTCACTTAAGTTAAAATGTGTGTGTATGTGTGTGTGTGTGTGTGTATGTAAAACAGGTATAGATCAATAGAATGTTTTAAAATTGTCACTTTACTATACTTATCAGTCTTTTAAGTTAGAGGTTGTGATTCATATGTATACCTACAACACAGAACCAAAATTTGAATCAACTCCACATTGCATGATGAACTAAATATATTTCAGTATTTGTCAGGCCCTAGTTGGCTAGCTAATATTTCATATCAAAATCAGAATGCTCATGAAAACCAAATGCAATCTAAGAGCAACATCTTAATCCTATGAAATTGTCTCTGATTTTTTAATTGTAAAATTATGTTATTTTATTAGAGTAATAAATAATTCATAAGGTATATATATGATGAAAATAAAATCCGTACCTCTGTAGTTACAAAAGCCACGTGAAAATTCGAGCTTTAATTCTCTTACCTAAACTTTCCTCTATTTTTTTGTTTATCTTATCATCTATGATCTTTAATCTGCATATATATTTGACATCATTTGTGAATGCTTTATGACCTACTCCAAAGACTTTAAGTTGGTTTTATATGTTATACATAACTCTTCTACTTGGAGTTGTTTATAATAGGCCTGAAATTTGTTCTCACACTAATATCCTTGCATTATCTTTCTAGTGTCTAAGCATAATGTTCTTTGTCACCATTAAGCTTGATAAAAGCTATTCAGCATGTTCGTGAAAATATCTCTTCTTCTTTTGGAAAATTTGATAGTTGAAGAAAACCATTCAGATTTGTTTTCCATTTGCCAACAGTGAAACTATACATTAATAGTAAAGTGTCAACCCCAATTTACATTTTAAAAGGGTACTAAGATGGAATAATCAGAGCACTTCCAATAACAAAAGCCTAAATAGCATCCTCAGAAACAATTTTCAACCTTTGAGACGCTTAAATACACTTAATGACAGGTGACAAGCAGGAACAGATTCGTCTGGAATTCTTTTAATCAAAAGTTGTTATGCTCCCTTTCTGGTCCAAATTCTAGCTTCAGGTAAACATAATTTTCACATTTGCTAAAGTCAGAAAGAAAATATTAGCTTTCTTTCTCAAAGCAGAAAACATGGATGAAGGCAAAGGAGTTTACTTTTAGTAAGTTGACTTCAAATGCATACACACAAAAAGTCAAATCGAATTTGATAAATGTAAGCCTTGGACAGACATTAGCTGCAGTGAGCTACTCTGTTCACTTTCAACTGGATAAAGTACTAAAGGAATGTATTTAAATACTAGAAAACAACAGCAACAGCGCATTAAGGCACAATACAAATCAATCAGGTAAAAAATAATAATAACATTAACCACTACCACCTAACCATTGAAACACTCCCATGATTTTAGATCTTTATGGATATATTTAAATGTTAAGCAGCTACTATATAACATCAATAGCACAGAAACAAAGTATTTTAAATAATCTATAAGTAACTATATATTTCTGAAAAATATTTGCCAGCTCATGAATTTTACAAATGGGTGAAATTAGACATTTATTTAAAGAAACAGAGATTATAAATAAACTTCACTAAAGCAGTGCAGCAAAATGGATTTTAAATATCGTCCACAACTTTTAACTTAATTAGGTGCAATGCTAAATACAGAATTTAAACTGTTAAAAGATCTAATGGGCCGGGCGTGGTCGCTCATGCCTATAATCCCAGCACTTTGGGAGGCCGAGGCAGGCGGATCACAAGGTCAGAAGATCGAGACCATCCTGGCTAACATGGTGAAACTCCGTCTCTCCTAAAAATACAAAAAAAAACAAAATTAGCCGGGCATGGTGGCGGGCACCTATAGTCCCAGCTACTCAGGAAGCTGAGGCAGGAGAATGGCGTGAACCCGGGAGGCAGAGCTTTCCATGAGCGGGGATCACACCACTGAACTCCAGCCTGGGGGACAGAGGAAGACTCCGCCTCAAAAAAAAAAAAAAAAAAAAAAAAAAAAAAAAAATTAAAAAAAAAAACCTTTTTGGGGAGGGAAAAAAAAAATAAAAAAAAAGAAAAAAAAAAAAAAAAGATCTAATGAAAACAGCTCTTTGGAGATGGAATGAAAACTATAAGTAAAAGTACAAGTTATCTTTATTGGCATTTTTCATGTGGTAAGTACACCTCTAATCACTTCATTATTGTGAGTAGTTCTCACAGCAATCCTGTCAAATAGATACCATGATTATCTATAATTTATTTATATTTTACACTGATAGAAACAAAACCCAGATATTATAAATAACCTACTGTGTCCGGAATTGATTCCTTCTGGTGGGTTCTTGGTCTTGCTGACTTCAAGAATGAAGCCGCAGACCCTCGCAGTGAGTGTTACAGTTCTTAAAGATATGTCCGGAGTTTCTTCCTTCAGATGTTCAGATGTATCCTGAGTTTCCTTCCGCTGGGTTCATGGTCTCGCTGACTTCAGGAGTGAAGCTGCAGACCGTCACAGTGAATGCTACAGCTCTTAAAGGTGGTGCATCCAGAGTTGCTTGCTCTTTCCTGGTGGGTTCATGGTCTCACTGACTTCAGGAGTGAAGCTGCAGACTTTTGCAGTGAATGTTGCAGCTCATAAAGGTAGTGTGAACCCAAAGAGTGAGCAGCAGCAAGAGTTATTATGATCAATGAAACAACAAAGCTTCCACCATGTGGAAGAAGTTGCCCCTGCTGGTGCTTTTAGTTCCTTATTTGGCCCTGCCCACATCCTGCTGATTGGTCCATTTTACAGAGTGCTGATTGGTCCATTTTTACAGCATGCTGATTCGTGTGTTTACAAACCTTTAGCTAGACACAGAGTGCTGATTGGTGCATTTTCAGAGCGCTGATTGCTGCCTTTACAAACCTTTAGCTAGACACAGAGCACTGATTGGTGTGTTTTTACAGAGTGCTTATTGGTGCACTTACAAACCTTTAGCTAGACCCAGAGCACTGATTAGTGTGTTTACAATCCTTTAGCTAGACAGAAAAGTTCTCCAAGTCCCCACCCAACCCAGAAGCCCAGCTGGCTTCACCTCGTACTACGAAAGTCTCAAAGTAAGTGGTTTAAGTGGTAGAACCAGTACTCAAAAGTAGAAATATAAAAGACTGCCTGAGCCCGGCATGCTGGCTCACGCCTGTAATCCCAACACTTGGAGAGGCTGAGACAGGTGAATCACCTGAGGTCAGGGGTTTGAGCCCAGCCTGGCCAACATGGTGAAACCCTGTCTCTACTAAAAATATAAAAATTAGTCAAGTGTGGTGGCACGCGCCTGTAAGCCCAGCTACTTGGCTCTGGGGAGGCTGAGACAGGAGAATCACTTGAACTCAGGGGGCGGATGTTGCAGTGAGCTGAGATTGTGCTACTGCACTCCAGCCTGGACGACAGAGAAAGATACTGTCTCCAAAACAACAACAACAACAACAACAACAACAACTGCCTGAGAAGCTTTTTTAAAAACTTTAATTTTAGACCTGGACTAAAAACGGATGCTTCTTCAAAGGGTTGGACCAAAGTGAGTATAATAAAAGGATTAATTGCAGAGGTTTGAGCAAGGTTAAAAGAACCAACAAAATGCTAGAGAAGCTGAGAGGGGCCATTATAGTGAATGCTGTGGTCTTCTGCCAGTTTTCTCCTCCAGAATAATTTCCTCTTTCCTCCAGCTATGCAGGCTGAGGGCTCACAAAAAAAGTGTCCTCAGCCAGAAAGAGCTACCTTCTCTAAAGTTACGGCTCTTCTCTGAGCAGCCCACATCTATCAACTGGTCCTCAAGGAACGCAAAGACCCAGCCTGCTGATTGGGATTCAAACTTCTCTTGAGCTCCGTCTCAGCTTCAGAGCAGAAGTCAATACTATAACTGCATCAGAGGACATTTCTTTCTGTCCAATTTCATTTCCTTCCAACTCAGCATGTGTTTTTCCTAAGCTCGTTTCACAACCAAATTCTTCCACAGAAATATCCCTCTCAGAATTTGTTTCCCAGAGAACTGCCTGAAACAACTAGCAAAGCGTTAGCACCCCAGGGCCTGGAGCACAAGTGAAGGGATGGATGGTTCTTGTGCTCAGTGAGGACTAGAGCCATGAAATAAGAATTTTCACAGCAGGAGTGGGAGTGGTGTCTCTAGGAATGCATCAAAGCTAGCATATTGGTGAAAACTAGAGGCAGAGAGAAAATAGCTACCCAGCATTCTTTCTCTTTCCACTCTGCCGCCTCTTGACTGTGTCTTTCATTGGTTGATCCCAACTGAAAGCAGAGAGTCGGGAGCCTGGGTAATGAGCTTCACAGTATTTCATTTCCTGGGGCATAGAGCTGGTCCCAGAAGATAAGAAACTAGATCTTTTTTCTTTTTCTTTTTATTTTGTTGACGGAGTTTCGCTCTTGTTGTCCAGGCTGGAGTACAATGGCATGATCTTGGCTCACCGCAACCTCCACCTCCCAGGTTCAAGTGATTCTCCTGCCTCAGCCTCCCAAGTAGCTGGGATTATAGGCATGCACCAAAACACCACGCTAATATTTATATTTTTAGTAGAGATGAGGTTTCACCATCTTGGCCAGGCTGGTCTCGAACTCCTGACCTCATGATCCATCCACCTTGGCCTCCCAAAGTGCTGGGATTACAGGAGTGAGCCACTGTGCCCGGTTGAGAAACTAGATCTTAAAGGGTATTACAAGCCAAGGATAGCAGGCACACCTTAGAAAATAAATGACCTAACTGGTGTTCAACCTCATGTTATTTGGGAATAACAAGGCTCAGTAAGGTTGAGAAATTAATCAATCTTGGTAAATCTGGATGTATACTGGAATGAAGTTACCTTATCCTAAATAAAGGGACAAATGAAACAGAAAGCATGAAGTAATATATAGTCAAAAGTCTAGCTTTTGTCACTTTCCTCAAAATGGCATCATGATTTGTAAAATACCTGAAACTGTAGCCAAACCTTTACTATTACCCATCAGAATAAGTCAAGCACTGAACACCAATCAAAGATATAATGTAGTGACATATGGATCAGGGAGTCACGAGTGCTGCTATAGAGAGAGGAACAGTCATATAGATCTTATTGCTTCCTTCCAAAGTTTATTTCTTAAATAAAATATTATGACTTTATTGAATTTTTTCAGCTGTTTTAAAAATGTTTCCAGTTGGGGGAATTGGAGGAATATGAACAGGAAAAAGAGGTCCGAATACATGAATCGATAGATTGGCAAACATAGCAAATACTTATTGTTTAAAGAAAGGACTTAATCTTATTTTCCTAATGATCTCTAACTTTACTTTTTCTTAAACAATTTTTTAAAATGATCCCTTAAATAATATCAATGTCCAGTGAATTAATAATGTTGGCCTTTTTAAAAAAGGCAAAATTTGACTCTACATTTATTATTTAGAGATTATATCTACTTCATAACATACTTTCTTTGAATGGATATCCTCTCTTTCACACAATCCCAAAGGTAACATGACAGATGATAATACAGAGTATTTGTCTAGGAGACTTTTTCAGGATATGTATACAAACACAAACCAGAACAGGAGCCTGAGAAGAGGCCAGGGCAGAAGTTGGTACTATATACAAGGCCCTCTCTCTTCCTCTCTGTATTAATCAGGAAATATCTGAATTTTCTCAAGGATATGTGAAAAAATACAAACTTCAATTCATTGCCAGACGCAATTATATTATTAACTTTGAAGCACCCCTACTATGTGTAGGTTTTCCTTCATTCATATCTTGCACATTAGTCATGGTTGAAAACTAACTTTCTTCATCTGATCAGTTGGCTAACTATAATAGGGTACACCACTGAGAGGGACAGAACAAGATGATGGTTCCAGTGGAAGATGGCTAGCAAAAAAGACAAGCATAAGAGCCTGAGGTGCTGCCTTATGAACAATTGACTTTGGTAATGAAGAAAACTCAGAGTCCTGGAATTGTCTTCTTATTCCAAATGATCCTTTTGGCTTCAGGTCACACTGAGGTAAGTTTGGGTGCCGAAAATAAAATTACTCTCATTAGCCAGAGTAAAAGAAGTTTAAAGAGAAAAGGTAAAGTTTTCCTATGCACAGAGGGCAGACAAGGCTCTTGCTGAAAAGGATTTCTACAGTTTGAACTTGTTTGAGCTGAAAAGAATTTGAGAAATCATAGATTACTCCTTCTTTATTATAAATAGAATAGAGTCCCAAGAATATGAACTCCTTAGGTGGAGTCAAAGCGTAAGAGGTATGACTGAGTTGAGACCCAACATCTTGAAATGCTCTCTATTATATGTAGCCACAGATATTAACACAGATATCTACCCTTTCTGCAGTGAGACCAATATTTTGTACCATTGGTTAACATCTCCCGTTGACTCTGGATCCATGTCGCCTTCTACAAAATACGGAATGAATGAATATCTTTCTTATTTACTTCAATGGCTCTTATGATGACAAAATTAAAGAATTATGAAATAGTTCTATAAATAATAAAGAATTACAGATAGTTGTAAAGTTATGGATATTCATAATATCTCATTCTCTTAGTCTTTCGTGTTGTGCATGGCATGACATTGTGTGGAACTGTTTTGATTTTCTTCCATGGGTCAGGAGGAAAAATGTTGAATTATCTCTTCATATGGAATGTTTTAAAAGCTTTGTGATTTAAACTCTTCTTTTCACAGAATATAAAGGGTCATAATGTCTCTTTCCTGTAGGTTGCATTATTTCACATCCATATATTTAGTGTCTGTGACTAAATATTGTTTTCAGTAATCCAAACCATTTTTCTGAAGGACATTTTAAAAAGGGATGGAGAGAGAAAAAGGGAGGGAGGAAATAAAAAAAAGAGAGAAAGGGAGAAAAGAGAGAAGGATGGGAAGAGGAAGAACATGGAGAAAGATGGGAGGCAAAGAAGGAAGACTTTCCTCTGAGACATATCAGGCTTTCTAGTTTAGAGCTGTATCACTTTGACTCTAGACTTGCATAGATCTTTTAGAGTATTTAACATGGCATTTCGCAAATAACAAGTGTATCTATAATTATCATCCTGAAATAGCTCCATATCTTGAGTTCTAAGGCGTACCTTGAGTTCTAAGGTGCTCATATCTTGTATATGAAATAGTATATATATCAAAGTATATAGTTCTATAGCTTGGAACTCAAGATATGGAACTATTTCTGGATGATACAATTGTATTTAAGCTACACTTACAATCTATCCTCCTTATTCCCAATACTCCCATCCTCATCCCCACCTGTCCTTCAACTACCTAGTTTCTGAATCACTAGTACCTTGAGGACATTTTCTTTCTTGGTCAGGTCAGTCAAAAAACATGTGCAGACGTTCAAAACATGATATATTTTATGAGTTTGACATTTTTACTGCATTTTTTTCCTTCAGAAGTTAATTCAGTTTTACTGTTGAGGAAAACTGTCATTTCACTGTACAAAAAAACACTTTGCTGTGAAAATGGCAACATTTCTCCCTAGGGCAAAATGGTGGCTTGTGAATTGTCTCCAAAAGAAAACTGATACGTGACTTGAAGTCGTCATTTTCATATTAGCAGCCTATTTGTCCTTCCATTTTTTCTTTGTTTTGGTAGAAGTGAATTTTGCAAGTTTAAGGATGAAGCAATTTCTAGGATAAATACTAGCTTTCTGGAATATAAATTACAAGCTATTTTTTAATTTCTCAATATTGTATCAGAAGGTAGAACAATAAAATGAGAGATTGATACAACTGGAAATGTTAAAACCTATCACCCTTCTAAGTAGTCATTTGAAAAGGTATAGTATATAACAAATTATTTAGTTATTTGTCTTCTCATCATTGCCCTCCCGTGAAAGACATATTATCTTTAAATTGAGTTGTATTAAAAATGCAATTTGTTATGCCTGTTGTGGTGGGCTAAGTGATGGCCCCTTGTGGAGGCTAAAGTAACTCCATCTTGGATGCTAATCCACCATGCTGACTTTTGATTAACCCTTGTTCCAGGAATGCCTTTAAGGTTTCTACTTTATCTACAGTTACTGCAAATCCTGCTCTTATATCAAAACAACCTTAACGGTAAAACCTGTTCTTAGGCAGATTCACATAGCATTCTTGCTTTTCCCTGAGGGGCTGACTTCAATTGCCCGACACATTCTTTCTTTATAGTATATAAGCCCTGGGTCTGGAGGGCAATGACACAGGGATCTTGTCTTGTCACTATCTTGTCTTGTGACTGCCAAGGACATGGCTTCTGTTCATAAGTCCCTATTAAATGTTTCTTTCTGGGAAACTGGATTTGTCAGCCTGGTTGTTTTAGCCCCTCAGCTTCCTCGGTCTTTAGGGGTAGGTTTGCATAGGCCTGCTCAATGCAGAGTACCTCCAATGCCAAAAGGATATGTTTAAGTCCTAATTCTTGGAACCTGTGAACATTACTTTATATGGTAAAAGATGTAATTAACTCTCAATCACATGTATCCTTAAACGATATAATTAACTCTCAATCACATGTGTCTTTATGAGATAGAGAAAGAAAGGGAGGATATAATATAAACACGGAGGTAGAGACTGGAGTGATGTGGCCCAAACCAAGGAATGCCTAGAGCCACCAAAAGCTGAAAGAGGCAAGAGCACCTTATATCCTAAAGTCTTTGAAGGTAGCATGGCCCTGCCAACACCTGCATTTCAGGCTTTTGACCTCCAAAACTGTGATAAAATAAATTTCTGTTGTTTTAAGCCTCCAATATTGTGGTAATTTGTTACAACAGTCATAGGAAATAAATATGCCTAACTTTTAGTCTGTTTCTCACACTGCTGTAAAGACATACCCTAGACAGGGTAATTTATAAAGAAAAGAGGTTGAATTGGCTCACAGTTCTGTGGGCTGTACAGGCTTCTATTGCTGAGTTGGGCTCAGTAAACTTACAATCATGGTAGAAAGAGAAGGGGAAGCAGGCACACCTTCACATGGCTGCAGTAGAGACACTGTTTGTGAAGTGGGAGGTGCTACACACTTTCAAACATCCAGCCCTTATGAGTACTCTATCACAAAACAGCACTAGGAAGATGCTGCTAAACTAACAGAAACAACCCTTACGATCCAGTCACCTCCCACCAGGACCCATGTACAACAGTGGGGATCACGATTCAACATGAGATTTGGGTAGGGACACAGAGCCAAACCATATTGACCTATGAATGAAAATTTAGTAAACATAGCTCATTGAAGTGATAACTAAAATTTTGGCATGGACTGCCAAAGGCCACCTATTGTATTAATCAATTCTTAAAAGCAACTGAATTTACTGCTTTTCTCTTTTACACTTTCTATAATTTATATCATTACATGTGATTTGTTTGTTCCAACTGTTCCTTGGTGTTTGAAAACTTGCCCAAATTTTCCTGCTGGAGACTTTACGTCCTTCCTCATTACTGGAATTCTACCTAAAAATTACAAATGCAACCAGAACAGCAATGGTGTAAAATCACTATTAGGTGGACAAAAATGGTATGACTTAGAGACTATGGTAGAATTCCAAGATATGACAAGATACAAAAAAAAATTACCCGTGGCCCCGTAATCCACGTAATTCCTCCTCTCCAGAATTGACTAGACAAATTATTATGTGAAAATTGGACACATATTAATTGACACAGGAAATTAATTGACACAGGACGTAGTCCATTCTAGGACACCTTAAAGAACTATCTACATATCCCAGGGATCCCTGAACAATACTTTAAGAACTATTGCTCTGCTCTATGCCATTTACCAAGTATTCCTTATGATTATTGCTATAATTCCAAATACTGTATTCTCAGAGCAAATTAACAGATAAGGGTGGGACAATTCAGTGATAAAAAACTTTTTTCAACCCGCTGAATGCTGCAGTGGGTGACAGAAAAAAGAGGCAGCCTTTGTTTCAACGATCCTTGTGTTGAGGGTATCCATTCTGTCTGAATAAGACAATTAATTAGAACAGTTGAACATTAGTTGAAATTATTTCCTTTATAAGTAACATACGATTCTGTATTCTTAAAGCTATTTTTATTCCAATTGTCATTCGTTAATAATGCCATTTGCTGACAAAATACTTGGACATCTACCTGTGCAAAACAGTTCAGAAGCTGTGTTTTTATAGACTCCACACTTCACATCAAACATGTGAGGCAAATATTTCAAACATTATTAAATGTTCTTCATGATGACTCCTTAATTTAAACTTTCAGGGATTCAGAGAAACAAGATTCAAAGAATAAGCAAAAA
>NW_016804424.1:951134-958115 GCF_001698545.2 Rhinopithecus bieti | reverse complement strand
CCAAAAGAAAGAAAATTTTGTTAGACAGAAAGAAGTTTGTTTATATTGACTCTAAATATTTTATCTTCTGGAGAATGTATTTATAATAATTTTTGCATATAATCCTATAATATATATGTAATCATTGCACTTATAAACCCTAAATACTCTATTTAACTGATTTTCCAAAATGGTGAATAATTTTGGATTTTCTGGAGTCCATTTTCTAGAGATAATTTATTATGGATATTATTTGTTTTAAGTTTTTGTAGTGCCTTATTGCTTATAAAAGAAAAAAGTGCTAAGTCATTTTGGGCAATGAGTTAAATAATTTAAAATCTATTATTAAATAAAATATTAGGTTCTAAGAAACACAGCATTTACATGATATTTAGAACAAGATCATTCATAGCATACTTTTTCCTGCAAGGTAGGTGATATAAAAGTTAACTTTTTTTGATATAAAAGTTTAAAAGAGAAGTGAGTGATATGGTACTCGATGTGGAAGGCTTCCAAAATAGAGGTCAGTGTCAAAAACTCTCAAAACCAGCTTGAGCATCTTAGTACAGAAAGTAAAACCTTGAAGCCACTGGTGAAACATTTGAACAAATGAAAGAATTAGTCATTTAGAAGTCATAAAATCTCTAGCTGAAGAGAATCGTAGAGGTCATTCTGGACAAACACTTTTACTTCAGAGAGAAGGGAATTGAGGCTCTGCTCTCAGTTTGTACTTGCAACTCTTAGAACTGTGGATCCTATTCTATATACAAATGCACCTATTCAAGGGATAATTTATTCCTAAAACAAGCATTGAACACTGGTTATGTCCCAGACATTCTATAGAAGCTGAGACATTAAAAGCTGATAAAGACTAGTCCCTGTTCTCAATGAACTTACCTTCTGCTAGAAAGAGAGAAACCTGAATAGAAATAGCTATAATGACTGTACTGTAGGAATAAGAAAGAAATCTGTTAAGATTATAATAAAGATTCAAAGCAGGGAAGGTAGAGAACATACAAAACAGAGAGAAGAGTAGGGAAAGGCACAAAAGCCAAGCTTTTCATGTTAACTTGTTGTCTATTTTTCTCCTATGCACTTTCTCTTGCTGTTTTCCCTCTTTAATTGAACAAATTCCCCAAGTTCCTGTCTTCCTCTTCCTCTTTCTTCTTTCCTTTTTCCTCTCCCCTCTGTTCCACTTAGCCTTTTAAAGTGCTTACCTAGTGATTGACCACTTGCATTGAATTCTCAAAGTCTTTTCAAAATTTCTCCCAAATTCTGCCCTTGCTGTGACCTGGCTATTCTCTTGTGACATACTACACCTTTGATTGCCCTGGGTGGAGTCTGTCCTCACATATCCCAATTATGACAGAATCAGGATGACAGGTCAGGGTTGTTTTTGCTTTTGTATCTTTACCTGTAGAATTTCCTGCAACTTCTCAACTTATTAAAATATAAGAAACAAATCTTCTGCTCCTTCGACGCTCATATCCTGTCACCCAGTGAACTTCACTTGTTCCATAAAAACCTCAGCATTTGGCTCAAAATATTTCTTTGCTCCAACTTCCATTACCTTTATTGTAAAGGTTTAGATAACATGCTGACCTCTTAAATATTTACTTCCCCTTAACCAATTAGTTATTCCTTTATTCCCGTAAAAATAAATGCAGTGTAAAGCAAAAGTAGAAAAACATGAAATGACATTTTATATTGATTACTTGTGGAAATAATGTTTTGGATATACTAGGTTAAATAAAACATGTTATTAACATATTTTAATACGTTAAAAGTGTTTTATTACTTTCTTTAATGTGCTTACTAGAAACTTGAAGATCACATCTGTGGCTCTCATATCTCTTTTGGACAGTAGTGATCTAGATCTTGCTGATTTTCTCTTTGATTAACATTGATTATTGAGACAGATGAGTTAAAACTAACTTTATGGATTTACTTTTTCATCTGTAATAGCCACATTTACTTTTTATATTATAAAGGTGCATATTATTTAATGAAAATTATTTTGGAATCATTCTATTTTCCTTGAGAATTAAACATTTTATAGATCAGTAGTATTCTATTACTGTCTTTGCTATAAAGCCAGCTTTAATAGATATTAATATAATGTTTTATGATAGCTTGTGTTATAATTTCTATTCTTCTTTCCTTTCTCAGTCATTGAATCAAGTATCCAGACAGTCTGTTATGCACCATCTTCCCAGTATGGTCAGTCTATACTACCTCCTGCATGGAATATGCTTTAGCCAATGAGATTTTAGTAGACATCATGCAAGCTGAAGTTTGATGAGGATTCACACAGTTGAACTTGAATTGATGGGCTCACAAGGGAGATGACAGACATTTAGATCAGAGCCGAGTTGTGACAGCTGAGTTCAGCCAAGACTAGGCAACTCCCAAATGCAAAAAAAAAAAAGCCTAGCAGAGATGGACAGAACTAATCAGCTGACCCTTTGTTCACAGGTAGTCATTTGAGCTAAACAGTTTTTGTTTGCTGTTGAACGTTTAGTTTTTTGTTTGTTGGTGTTATTGTGTCCTTGATAAATTAATGTACTATGCAGTCTTTCTTTTAGTTAATCTTGCCTGGTATGTGTTTAACATCATTTTACAAAAAAAAAAAGAGAACAAAATTTGTTGTGTCCTTACATTTTAGGGTTGCTTCTAACAAATAGCTAAAATTTAAAAAATCTGTCCTAAAATATTTTTAATTTATTAGTTAATTTTTTATGTTGATTAGACTTACTAGCATTCGAGTTCATTTTAAATTTCTGTTTGTTTGGGCTCTACAATTTGTCCCATCTGTACTTTTTTTTTTTTTTAAAAAAAGAAAACAGTCTCCTCTATCACCCAGGCTAGACTGTGGTGGTACAATTGTAGCTCACTGCAGCCTCAAATGAATTTCTGTCCTGAAGCCATCCTTACACTTAGGCTTCTGCCAAAGCACTAGGATTATGGGAGTGTGGCATAGAACCCAACATTTACTAGTTGTTAACTCTTCCCTTTCTTGGTTTTATTTTTGAGCCTGCTTTAGAAAACAATTGTATATAAATTACATATTTTTCCGTTGTATTCTATCAATACCTTGAAGATACTATTCTGTTGATTCTAGCTTCCTATTCCTTCTGGGTAATCAGATGTCAGTCTAACCATTTTTGTTTGTGGGAAATTCATTCTTCTCTTGAGTTGCTTTTAATATATTTTTGCCTTTTGTGTGCTACAATTTTACCATATTATATTAGGTACAGATTTGTTTTTGATTTACTTTGCCTAGAATACATGAATCTGATAATTATTTTATTACGCATGAAAAATTTATTATCTTGTTGAACATTGTCCTGCCACTAGTCTCGACATTTTTCTCCTTAAGGCACCCTGATTATATGTACATAAGATGTTCCCACTGAATCCTCCATGTGCCTTAAAATCTTCATTCACGATTTTTTTTTAATTTATGATTTTTGGACTGTGTGCAACATTCTAGATAGTTTACTCTAGATTCGTGTTATGATTGCTTATTGTTTCCCTCAGTGTATTTAACATGCCTCATCTCTATTTATCAAACTTTCACTTTATTTTTTCATTTCCAGTAGATGTAGTTGATTCTTTCTTACATCTTCCATGTCAGTTTGCTTTTCTTTATCATGATTTTCAATCTCTTATTATTTCTTTAAACATATAAAGCATTTTTATGTTTGTTTGTTATTAGTGTCTCACAGTGGGTCTGATTTTACAGCTTCTTGTTTCTTATGGTTCTCCATATTTTTCTTGGTTTTTTATTGTGAACTTCTTAGTGGAAATTATTTGAGACCTGTGTTTAAGGAGTATTCTTCCAGAGATGTTTTGAGTTCGCTTTCAGCAGCTACTAATGAGATGTAGGTTTTAAACTAAATCATCAGTTGGAGATAAAGAGTGAGAAATCTATCCCAGTCCATGAGAACATTTGCAATGAATAGTTCTCATGAAAGGCATTCCCCTTTTTGCTCTAACCAGAAATATGGCAAAGAAAAGCAAGTTTCTTTCCAGGGTTTTTTTGTTTGTTTGTTTTTTAATTCTAGCTCACCATTGGTAGTTTTGTCGATCACAGTTCTCAGAAGTTGTAGTTTTGCAGAAATGTGCTATGCCACAAGTACAAAGCTTCAACACGGTAATAGCAAAATTAATAGTAATATTGTAAACCCAGTTTGCGTAACGGTTTTGAGCCAGGAACCTAGGAAAAGGCTACCAACTAAACGAATCAAATGACCATGGGGCACTGGGCAAGACCTGTTGTAGTCATATGGCTTGTTCTCTTATTTTGTAGAACTGAGTGTCAACTTCCCCAGAAATGTTTGTCTAGGTTCAGAATGTGGTATTAGCAATAGCACAGACTTTTACCTTATTCAGCCAATAAATAATCAAGAGGTATTTTATTATCTAAAATTACAATTAAATAAGTGATGCTGCGTGGAGCTAGGCTTTGCAGTGAAGTCTATAAAAATTCTTAGAGTAACAAGTAGATTTATAATCATCCCTTTATCTGCAGCAATACCAAACTATGATGCAAAAGCTCTAACAAAGGACACAAATCCAGAGTCCCAAGCTCTGCCAGGTAGCTGGAGCGTGGCCCTTTGATGTGCTGAAAGGGGGCTAGTCCAATGATTACCCCAGTGATCTGTTTTGGATCTATTACGTACTGACAACAAAGTGGTCAAATATTCTAGTTCACACTGACCTCCCATTATCCATGAATCTAAACATTTAGTGCCCCAAATTGAGTTTCCCCATTCAGAAATATAAATAAATCCAAGAGGGTTGCATACAATTCTTTTGAAGCAATGTTTCTACAAACAATTGACTTAAGCCATGGGTCTGTTTTGATATTGTATACAGTTAATAATCCTTTTTTTTCTAAAATGTACTTCAATAGTCTTGTTTGTCAAATTAGGGATTAGTAAAAATTTGTAAATTTTGCTCTTTTGCAGATCTCAGAGGCCCAAATAGAAGGCCACTGGCTTAAACGAGTTAAACAAAGTATAAGAACTGAGGGGTAATGGGAAAGCGTAATTCTATAAAAAAGTTCCAGTATGCAATTGGACCAGTTATTTGGTGTTGAAACACCAGTGAGGCTCATTATAGCATCAAGCAAAGGGTCGCCAGCATCACAGACAGATCAGGGTTTATGATGACAGTCCCAATAATTAGTACGGTTTCCTCCTTTGGCAATGGACTTGGAAATGAGCATAAAGAAACTGTTTTTCCAAGAAGAAGAGAGGGAGAGCAAAGTAAAATACTAAAAGTGAGGAAAAAATGTACAGGACTTGTCTGGTCATCTTGGGGAAGCAGTCTAGCTCAGATGTTGTCTAATTCAATTCCTGGATTTTTTTAGTATTAATTCATGGACAAGAGTATTGCTCTAATAAGGTGTTAGTGATGGAATACACCTATCCAGGAATCAATTCCTCTAAGCTTGGTGATACAAGGATTGGTTAACAAGACCTGTGATGGGTTCTTCCAGCAAAATTAGAGGGAATCTTTTTGCAATTGTCTTTTCCAATAGACAAACTATCTTTGAAGAAAATGCATTTTTAGACTGTAACTGATTGCAAGTGCTTTTAGAGAAGTATCAAAACAATGACTCTGTAGATGACAAAGACTTATAATGGCTATGGTCAAAATCTGAAGAGAATTTATTAAAATAATGATGCAGTTAACAAGCAATTTGGTTATTTCTATGATATACAACAACTTGATATAATTATAACATAATAATAAATTTTGACTGATGCTATATCAGAATTCTTGGAATTGCATATAATTTTTGAAGACATATTAACATATCTATGCAATATAACTGAAAGAAGGTTAAACATCATTTCTTATTTTGACAATGCTTTCCATGTAATTTAGCATTTCAAATAAGCCTAATTGGTTTAATACGTCTCTTTTGGATTTTCAGGGGCTTTCATGAAATTTCCCAAAGTTAATTTGGGGTCAAAAAGACTTAATTCAAAATTTGATTTTGTGAAGTTTGTTAAAAATGTCAAAAGATTTTAAACACTTAATAAAATAGGTAGAAAATCACTTTAAAACAATTCCAAAATGACAAAGAATTTAAATACAAATATAGAAATGTTACATACTTGTAGAAAAGCCATTAACTCTTTTAATTTAGAGGAGACTCACTTTTCTTATACAAGCGAAGACTTCATAAAATGAAACATGAAGCAAAAGACATATTTAAAGAACACAGAACCTTTGTTTCCTAGGCCAATTACCTGGAAGTATAACACTAGGAAGGTAAAGGTAAAAGAAAAACCTTTTGCAATAGGCCGTGCCCAAATCATGATGGTTTGACATACAATTCTTTTGACTTTATGATGCTGCAAAAGTGATATGCATACAGTAGACAGTGTTATGATACCCTCTCAAGATGCCAAGTATTGGCAGGGAGCCGTAGCTCAGTGTACAATACTGAGCTCAGTGTACAATACTCTACGGTGTACTGTGTTGCCAAATGGTTTTGCCCAAGTGTAACCTAATGTAAGTGTTCTGAGTACACATAAGATAGGCCTGGCTAAGCTACGGTATTTGGTAGGTTATCTATATTCAATATATTTTTGATTTACAATAATTTTAATTTATGATGGAATTATTGGTATGTATCCTCCTCATAAGTTGAAGAGTATCTGTATTTCCTAATAAAGGAATATCAATACTCCAAGGAAACCTTGTTGTTTTAACAGAGAAGATTCAATTCTAGTCTTGCATTAGTGTATTTTTTACATTAAATGTCAAATTTTAGAAAAACATAATTTTCTTCTAATTCTAACCAGTTTTCTTCAAATAAAGTTATTTTCATAAGATTCATCTTCTACAAACTTTTGATGTTATGTTTTTAAAATTATTTGTCACACTTTTTTCTTTTTTTATTAAATTTTAACAGTCAGCCATTTTACTTTAAGGAATTTTTTTTTTTTTTTCCTTAGTCAAAATGCATTCTTCATACCTCTT
>NW_016804424.1:932418-948071 GCF_001698545.2 Rhinopithecus bieti | reverse complement strand
TTAATTTGGGGTCAAAAAGACTTAATTCAAAATTTGATTTTGTGAAGTTTGTTAAAATGTCAAAAGATTTTAAACACTTAATAAAATAGGTAGAAAATCACTTTAAAACAATTCCAAAATGACAAAGAATTTAAATACAAATATAGAAATGTTACATACTTGTAGAAAAGCCATTAACTCTTTTAATTTAGAGGAGACTCACTTTTCTTATACAAGCGAAGACTTCATAAAATGAAACATGAAGCAAAAGACATATTTAAAGAACACAGAACCTTTGTTTCCTAGGCCAATTACCTGGAAGTATAACACTAGGAAGGTAAAGGTAAAAGAAAACCTTTTGCAATAGGCCGTGCCCAAATCATGATGGTTTGACATACAATTCTTTTGACTTTATGATGCTGCAAAAGTGATATGCATACAGTAGACAGTGTTATGATACCCTCTCAAGATGCCAAGTATTGGCAGGGAGCCGTAGCTCAGTGTACAATACTGAGCTCAGTGTACAATACTCTACGGTGTACTGTGTTGCCAAATGGTTTTGCCCAAGTGTAACCTAATGTAAGTGTTCTGAGTACACATAAGATAGGCCTGGCTAAGCTACGGTATTTGGTAGGTTATCTATATTCAATATATTTTGATTTACAATAATTTTAATTTATGATGGAATTATTGGTATGTATCCTCCTCATAAGTTGAAGAGTATCTGTATTTCCTAATAAAGGAATATCAATACTCCAAGGAAACCTTGTTGTTTTAACAGAGAAGATTCAATTCTAGTCTTGCATTAGTGTATTTTTTACATTAAATGTCAAATTTTAGAAAACATAATTTTCTTCTAATTCTAACCAGTTTTCTTCAAATAAAGTTATTTTCATAAGATTCATCTTCTACAAACTTTTGATGTTATGTTTTAAAATTATTTGTCACACTTTTTTCTTTTTTTATTAAATTTTAACAGTCAGCCATTTTACTTTAAGGAATTTTTTTTTTTTTTCCTTAGTCAAAATGCATTCTTCATACCTCTTAGATTTACTTACCAAAAAAATTCTAACTTTTCTTATATCCATTTTATTTCTAGTTCCAATTATCATATATTGACTGGAATTTTAAACTCTTAGCAACCATAATTTTAGTGAAAATTAGGGAAGTAGGCCATTTCAAACTATTATATCAACATTTTGTGAATATGTTTCATATTTTTTAAAAGCATGCTTCCATAAAACTATTTTTATGCTTACAGATCCAAATATATTTAGTTTTTCTATGCCATATAATAATAAGATGCCAAATTATATATACTTGAAAACCTACTTTCAGCAATTAATGTTACTTACACATGACTCAGAAATTTCCTACTTATTTGTTACTTTATTAAACATGACTTTAAGATTTCAAGTTATGGCCAGGCACAGTGGTTCATGCCTGTAATCCCAGCACTTTGGGAGGCCAAGGCGGTGGAACACCTGAGGTCAGGGGTTCGAGACCAAGCTAGCCAACATAGCAAAACCCTGTCTCTACTAATAATACACACAAAAAAAATAATTAGCTGGGCATGATGGCAGGTGCCTGTAATCCCAGCTACTTGGTAGGCTGGGACAGGAGAATCTCTTGAACCTGGGAGGCAGAGATTGCAGTGAGCCGAGATCGTGCCATTGCACTCCAGTCTGGGCTATAAAGCAAGACTCTGTCTCAAAAAAAAAAAAAAAAAAAAAGGATTTCAAATTACTATGACAATTTTCATCATCTACAAACTTTTATCCCATTTATTTTAACATAATTTACTTGTTCTTAACAATTGTTTGAATTTCTTATGGAAACAGAGTTAGTCATTATCTTAAGTTAGTTTTCAACAGATCAGACAAGCATTTAAGATATTATGGAAGCAAAGAAATCAATTTATTTTCACTGTATATTCTGCTGTGGTTAGATTTATAGCTTTATGGCCTTGTATATCTAGGAGATAACAAACTTGTCTGACTAGTAAATCTAGGTAAAAGTATCTGCTTTTATTATAAGTAATGCTAATTCTGAAGACATTTCTATTTTTATTTTACAGGAATTTTTTTACTAGCAATTTTAAGACTAGTTTTATTTATCAAATATTGTCTCAAATCACAGGGACCAAAATGTATTTGAGTTAGTTTCTCATTTATCTGACAGAACATTGTAACATTATATATAAGCATATATATATTATATGCAGCCATATATATATATTTAGATATATATAATTGCATTTAGACTATCACTTTTTGATTGTGTTTTATTATACTGAGTAACTGCTAGCCAGGCTACCCTAAATTTGCTCTTGCATGGGGATGTCTGTTAGATGAAATAAGGTAAAAATGTTACATCTCAAAGGCCCAGAACTTAGCTATAAACACTATCATTTGCTGAGACAAAGAAGGGCATAAATAGGAAGTCTAGCTCAGATAAAATAATCAAAGGTGAAGCCTAATATCTGGATTTAAGCCAATGCCTTTTTCCATTAGAAAAGTCTCTAGTGATTTAGGTGAGGAGAAGGAGATGGCCTTACAAATAAAGATTGTCTTGTATATTTATTTTCTAAAATGTTTCAAAATAGCCTTCCAAAACCCCAGAAAGCTGTATTTTGAAGACCAATTTAGATTGATAGGCAATCTTTTCAACTTAGCTTGTTTTTTAATCTGGTTATTGATTCCAAGGAGGAGCTAATTAACAAATATGGTAAAAAAAAAAAAAAAAATGAAAGAAAGAAAACATTCTCTATACCTGGACTCAATCATGAATATGCTGAAAATAGACCAAAGTTCTGAACAAAAGGTATGCCTAACAAGTAATCCAAGGCCAAATCTATTAAGCATTTTTATGACTTTAACCATAGATGCATGAAACACTTCCAAAGAGAGAGCAAAAATATGCAGTCCTTCCGTGACCCAAAACCACTCTCAGAGTCATTCAAAGAAAGAAAGGCTTAAACAACACCTAAGAATTGGCAACAGTCAATACACTAGACACGAGTGGGGTGCAACCCACATTTCTGTTTGAGCATATTCTTTTTTTGTTTTGTTTTGTTTTGTTTTGTTTTGTTTTTGTTTTTGAGACGGAGTCTCACTCCGTCACCCAGGCTGGGATGCAGTGGCGCCATCTCGGCTCACTGCAAGCTCTGCCTCCAGGGTTCACTCCATTCTCCTGCCTCAGCCTCCCGAGTAGCTGGGACTATACGTGCCCGCCGCCACACCTGGCTAATTTTTTTTTTTTGTATTTTTTAGTAAAGATGGGGTTTCACCGTGTTAGCCAGGATGATCCCGATCTCCTGACCTCTTGATCTGTTGGGCATGTTCTTAAGGGCTTCCAAATGATTAATTGGCTCCCTGCACATGCATGCTCAATAATTTGCATGCCCCTGACAAGCAAAAAGTTAAATCAAGTTCTCAGTACAACAAATAAAAAAACGAAACAGAAAAGTAACTGCTGCCCATGAGAGAGAGAAAAAAAAATTACTAGTGAATGGATACTCCAAATGAAAGAAAGAGTCAGTTGCTTTTCATTTTAAATCTTTCAAATATTTATAGTAGAACCCTGTTTTCTCTGAGCCTTCTGAGTGCCAATTAAAATAAGAATCCCATTTTCTCTCCTTAATACATGAAACTTGGGATTCCAGTGTACTTCTTAGACTAGTCTTGTTCATTTGGAATGTTTCTACTGACCATTGTAATTCTAAATTGTCCTTGGTGTAATTTGTTCATCAATTTCAAACACCTACATGAGGATGGGTCATAAATGTTTGAACATATTGAGGTCTGGAGCTCCTGTGGGGCAATTATCTTTACATGCCTTGGAATTTGATGATCCTTTCTGTTGTTTGGACGTTTGATGCTTCCAAATCTCATGTTAAAATTTGATTACAAATATTGGAGGTGGGGCTTGGTAGGAGGTGCTTGGGTTATGGGAAAAGAACCCTCATGAATAGCCTGGTGTCATTCTCTCTTGCAAGAGTGAGTGAATTCTCACTTGACTCTCATGGGAATTGGTTGTTGAAAAGAGCACGGCACTTCCTCCCTTCTCTCTCTCATGCCTCCTCTCATCATGTGATCTGTACCTACTGGCTCTCCTTCACCATCTACCATGAGTGAAAGCAATCCAAGTCCCTCACTATAAGCAGATGCTAGCACCATGCTTCCTGTATATCCTGCAGCATCATGAGTCAAAAAAAGTCATTTTCTTAATAAATGACCCAGACTCAGATATTCCTTTGTAGCAACAGAAATGGACTAAGACTACCACATTATGTATCTTATAAATTCTTTGAGGGCAAAAAGGAAATTCTATAATCCTGTAAGAAAATTAACAATTATAGATAAAGTATTTTGCTTTTGCAGTGCATGGGATATATGTCATGAATGGGATATATGTTTCACTTGGAAGATGGCTTTAATTTTAGTTAACCGACCTGTGACCAAGGTTTCCCTGTTCTATGAAAATTTCCTTTAGACTGACAGGTGCTATAGTGGTAATCTTGTCTACACACTGCCAATTTAACTTCTCACAAGAGTCTTGATCTTTGGAGACCTAAGTGCCTCAGGAATTGGTAGCAATTTCTCTGGTAGCTCTTATTGGTCAACCAATGTGCACCATTAGATGGTTACCCTCTGAAGTTTTATAGAAACAAGAAAAAAACCCAACTCAACAAATTTTTAGACCAGATCAAAATAATAAAACCAAAAGTGTACCATCAGAAGGACAATATCCTTTAAGCCTTTACAAAGCATATAAAGTTGGAGGGCTCAAACAAAAGGAGATAACTCAACTTAAAAGAGAGAGCCTGGGCTTTCTATACCTGGGGTGGAGAAAAGAGGTTATTTTCCTCCACGGTACTGAGCCAGGATCTCAGCCTTAGAGAGCCTGCAAAAGGGCTTGGGGGCTCCACATCTCAACTCTGCTATTTGAATGCTCCTCCAGGCATCAGGATCTGATCATTTCCCCTAGAAGAACTTACATCCAGCAGAAATGCAATGCAGGGAAGCAGAGAGCACAATGGCCTCAAGTGGGTACCACACATGATTCCAGGGATGCTGATCTGGAATAGGCTTGTCTTCTTTGATTCCCACATGTTAATATTAGGAACAAACTGCCCCAAGAAAGCTTCTTGGTGCTGCCCACCCCTCCCCTAGTGCTCTGCAACTCTTCTTCATGCTGCCCACCCTTCCCCCAAGCCCTTTTATATTTCTAAGGCCTTATCTAGGCACCATGATGAAGCCAGACCACACAGGGGGAGGTCGTGGAAAGCATAAACAAACGTTACCTACACCCTCCTGTAAAAAACATCACAAGGTGATATGTGGCAAAATTAACCAACAAACAACACAGGGATGCGGTCATACCAAAGAACTCCCTCAGACTCCCCTCACCAATCTAAATCCCTCATTCTGTAAGCTTGGTGCTGCTTCCTCTCTGACTGTTAAGGGGGCGGCTGGCAGGTTAATAAAAACTTACTTGCCTGACTTTGGGTCTATTTTTCCTTTCTCTCGGCTGACCTTACACTGATACTAGATTATGTCAACCTAAAATAAGTGACAGAGAGACCAACTGTCCAAAACAAATAGTTTATTCAGGAGTAACAGGGAATTTTAATTGAGGACACATGTATTATGGCAGACTATAGATGCATTTAAGGGGCTTGAGGTGACAGAGAACTTTTAACAACAAAGAGAAGCCCACATAAGCTGTTTTGAAACAAAGACCATTGGTTACAGAAGCTTACTGCAGTAGTTGGTATTAGTTTATTGGTGAAGACAGTCATGTCAGCCAGTTATTCTCGTGCAAGCAGCCTATCTGGAACATTGTAGTTTCGAGGAATTCTTTGCACAGTTCCTACCATAGGAATGTATTTATGAGGATCACTGTTTTATGACCTCTTTGCTCCATTCTGCTAGGATTTAAACATTCTTTTTCAATATTGATAACTTTCAGAATCTAAATGTCACTACCTTTATGAATCCTCCCTTGATTACCAAAGGCAAAAAATGTCTATTCTTATCCTCTACAACAGCATTCCATTACTTTACTTCTCAGAACGTAAATAAAGACTTATTTAGTTGTTTGTTTGGTTTTTTTTTTTTTTTTTCTCCTCTGTCCTATTAGCTTTATGCTCTTGAAGGACACTTCTACTGGTTTTTATCACCACCACATTCCATGGAGCCAACAATGACTTCCTGATATCAACTCATAAATATGATTTCCAGCTTTTATTATACTTAATCTCTAAGAGAAAACTAGAGCGGATAACATTTTTAAACACTTTATCCTATGCCTTCAGTGATTTTCTTCTACCAGCTTGTTCTTAAACCCTCTCTTAACATGTCTAATATTATGTATTTTATATATGTGTGTGTATATGTATGTAATCTATACATTAAAGGAAGTGAACTGAAACGTTTAGCTAATAAAGAACTCGCACATGACCTCAATGGCAGAGATAAATTAAAAAGCTTTAATTAGTAGTGTCACAAAATCAGATTTTTATTCTAGGGACATTATCTCTAGATAAGTTGCCGACAGTGAATTGAAGGGAAACAATAACAAAAGCAAAGAATATTTAAGGAAAAATAATTGCAATTATAAAAAGTGAAGCTAAGAAGTGCACTGAAATACAAAATGAAGACTGAAATTTGAGAGGAGGATCCAAAGGAGGCAGAAATGGCACAAGTTAGGGCCTGGTTGAATATGCACTAGGAGTAAAATGGGATAGGATAGTAATGATAAAACTTAACACAGAGAGCAAATAAACACAGAAATGAAAAGCAAAAGAAAATTTTCTGAGTTATGTAACTAGGTGATAGTACTTTTTTGATCATAATAAATAAAGTATAGAAGTTGAGAAACATATTTGAGGGGAAGTTACTGCTTCTGGACATCTGAATTTAATTATCTGTGCAGTATTTTTGTATAGCTCTTCAGTGGGCAAACTGATAAACACCTTGCACTCAACAGAATGATGAGTATAATTGAAAATCATCAAAATATTTTATAATAGGAATTGAAGTCCTAGGAAAAATTGAGATTGCACAGAGAGGAAATGAATATAAACTATATAAACTGAGAACACTAAAATGCAATGGATGATGTCTAAAGAGAACCTAGGAAAGGGGAGTAGGATAAAATCATCCTAAATTAAAGAGAAAAAGATTTGTGCCATAAAATTCAAGAGAAGATAGAATTTCAAAAAGAAGAATATGACCAACAGTGCAAAATACCGTAGAAAAGTTAAATATTTTCAGAATTGAAAGGAGACCATTATGCATGGTGATTAGGAGGTAGTAGGGAACTTTTGCCTATCTCAATGGAAAGCTACAGGTGAAAATTTGACTGTAGTAGAAGGTGAATTGGAAATGGTGAAATTCCAAATATTGTTTGAGAAGTATGAAAGAAGATTAAAAGATTATCACTAGGAATATAAAACTGAAGACATTTTAAAAAATTATATTGCTGTAACATATTTCAACATTTATATATTGTGTATTTAGTAACAAATTTTTGTAGCTACAGTGATTAATACATTTGCCTTTTATGTTAGAGTTCAAAGTGCTCTGTATTATTATAGTATAAGAATACTCTGAACATGACTATATTCTTATTCTTACAAATGAATTTTATATCTTCATATGGTTTTATGTTATTAGTTCACATACTTTCATTTCAACTTGAACTTCCCTAAGTATGTCTTTAAGGGAGATCTAGTGGATATGAACTGCCACAGTTTAGTTTGTCTGAGAAAGCTTTTTTTAAATTCTATATATTTAAGGTGTACATGATGTTTAGAAACACATATACAGAGTAAAATAATTACTACAGTCAAGCAAATTAACATATCAGTGTCCTCACATAATTACCTTTTATGTGTAACGCAAGCACCTGAAATCTACTCTGTTGGTAAATTTCCAGGATATAATACAGTATTAACTATAATCATCATCTTGTTTATTACATTTTTAGACTTATTTATCCTACATAACTTCAACTTTGTACCTTTTAACCAACATCTCCTCATTTTCCCCACCTACCTGCTTTGATAACCAAAGTTATACTTTCTATGTATTTAACATTTTTAGATTCCACATTTAAGTAAAATCCTGATGTATATTTCTTTTGGTACCTGCCTTATTTTATTTAGAATAATGTTTTCCAGTTTCATCTATGTTGTCTGGAAATGTCTTTATCTCTTCTTCATTTCTAAAGGGTATCTTTTCTATTTTAGTATTTTGTTGAGAGTTCTTTTTTTTCTTTGAAGATATTATTCCACTTTTCTCTCGTTCTGCAAAGCTTTTGTTGAAAATCTACTGACAGCCATTAGGGGTACCTTGTATATAATGAGTCACTTTTCTTTTATTGTTTTCAAAAGTGTCTCTTTGACTTTTGAGAATCTGAATATAGTGATAAAGATTTATTTATATTTAACCTATGTTGGGCTCCTTTTGCTTTTTAAATCTGGATGTTTCAGATTTGGAAAGTTTTCTGTCATTGTTTCTTTCAATAAACTTCCTTCCCCTTTTTTCTCTGCTTCTTCTTAAAATGTCATAATGCAAACATTGGTCCTCTTGATTATATCCCATGTGTTCCATAGGCTTCTTTAAATTTTTCCCATTCTTGTTGTTGTTATTACTCTAACTGGATAATTTAAAATAACCTGTCTTTGAACTCACTGATTTTTTTTTTCCTACTTGATCAAATCTGTTATTGAAGTTCTATTGAATTTTTCAGTTCAGCTATTGTGTTCTTTGGCTCCAGAATTTCTGTTTTATTCTTTTTTATGGTTTCTAATTTTATATGAACCTTCTCATTTGGCTTATGTATTGTTTCCCTGATTTGGGCTGTCTGTTTTTGTTTGTTTGTTTTTAGCTCACTAGTATTTCCTTAAAACAATTATCTTGAGTTCCTTCTCAGGCATATTGTAGATTTCTATTTCTTTAGGTTTGGTGACTGATGCTTCATTTTGTTCCATTTGTGGTAACATGTTTTCTTAATTACTCCTTATACTTGGATTGTTGCATTGGTATCTACACCTTTGAAGAAGTAGATATATCTTACATCTTTATAGATTGGGTTCAGCAGGAAAAGCCCTTCCCCCACCTCAACCCATCTAGACATTCTGGGAAGGCCATCTGGTGGGGTCCATGGATGGGCTTGCTGCTGAAGTTCTCAGGTGGAATGACCTGATGCCAGTGTTTCCTGGGTAAGTCTGGAGCCTGGGTTTATATGTACAGGCATGCATCACAGGTCTACAGGTGAAAGTTTAGATTCTGGGTCCATGGGGGCCTGCCTGAAAACAGAGTACACAGGGACAGGTCTAGCAACAAGGTCCGCATGAGAAATCCTGGAATCTGAGTCTGCAGGGGCAGACCTGAAGACATGGCACCTGGGTCCATAAAGATGGGTTTGGTCCTGAGTTCTTGGGATCCACACTGGGATCCACAGTGGAACTTGTTCCATCAGGGCTGGCCTGTTGTGATTAGGATCCAGGCTGGTGCTTGGATTAGGGTTAAGCTTATACAAAAATACTTTTTTGTCATCATTCACATTTCACGACATTTTAAACTGATAAAAGATTTTCACATATTTTCTGGATTATATGTAGTCACTTTTTGTTTTGCTACAAGAATCAGATTTGGCTAAGAAATCTGATTTGGATTTCTGTATTTCTGTAATCCAAAGCAGTCTTTGGATTTCTGTATTTCTGTCCATTTCAAACAATACAGATAATCATGTTCTCTATACCAAACCAAATTTCCCTTTAAGACAGCACAAATTCCACATGGGCTATTTTGAAAACTAGTGTTTTTCATCATCATGACATAGACTGTGTTTCAAACACTTGCTCATTGTGACACAGAACACATGTAATTGGTACTAGGACTCAGAGCCTTCTGAATGTTAATCATATATACCTCAGCATTCTACTGGATATAGTCCTTAAAATTAACAAACTTACAAAATGTCCAAATTTAGTGATCATTATATTGAGTCACATTCTTGCAGTTATTATTTGATATTGAACATTTTTTGACAATTAGAACATATAAGCTAAGACATACAGTTTAATGAGAGGAAAAAATATTAGTGAAATCTGAAAACCAGGTTTCTTTAGATAATAAGAACACTATCAGCACCTTTCTTTGGAGAAGAGGTACATATTAATATAAAAATAGAGATAATCTCTGATTTCTGTTAATCTTTAAATGAACTAAAGTAAAGCCTGAGGTCCTTAGAAAAGAATAATTGATGTTAATGATTAGCACAATTTTCAGATTTTGGATAATTGCATTCAGGGCCAGGGTCTTGATCCTCTAAGTGGCTGTGATTAACCAATGGTCTGACTTGTGCCTGCTGGAAGGTTTCTCTCATTTCTGAGGCAGTATTATTCCATCAGTTAGTTGGACTGTGTCCAGTTTATTTGGCAAAGATTTTGTAGGACCACGCTGTGTCCATTATCTTTTTCTGACAATCATTTAATCTCATTGCAAGAGTGTCAGAGCTGGTTATCATGCTAGGCATGCTATTTTTGGATTTAGAATGGTTACTTCAGTTTCATAAGTGCTCACATTTAGCTATATGAATAAAAATGTCTTTATGGCAACATACAAACATTGAATTAATTCATTTACCTCAGTGTCTGTATGTGTGTGTGTATCTTTTCCATCTACATTACTATGTAATGTGTGTGTATACATTGTAAGTACTCTCACAGAGCATAGACTTTAAGGATGGAAATATAATAAGTGTTTCTCTAGCTTTTAAGGACCTGTTGAACATTTATTTGTCCATTTTACATATTAATTTAATAGTACTAGTATGTTCAAATAGACTGAATACAGAAAAAGGTAAGGTATGCACAAGCCTTTAAGAAGTATATAATCAGGAATGCTATAGGTACTTTTTTCTAAGAACATGAATGTTCACTATTTTGGAAATGATTATAAACTTTTGTTAAATCTATGCCATTCTGCATTCTTGTTCAGAAAATATGTCATGGAGCAAGACTAGCTGTTACTTCTAATATTTACCCTACTCCATCATGACCTTAAAGTTTCTTGTTTTGATCTAGACCCACAAGAGAAGGTAGACAGTAAAAAATATAAAATAAATAAAACTATATGGTGTATCAGAGGTGATACAGATGATGATGATGTTACATGAAAAAAATCAAAAACTGTGTTTTGTTCATATTTTAGGAATGCCAGGGCATACGGATTATAAGAGGCTGAGTTACAACCATAAATGGATACTGAAAGTAGGCTTCATTGGGAAAATAGTATTCAAGCAAAATTTGAAGGTGAGGTAATAGGAAGCCACCAGAATATTGGGGTAGAACATCCATCTAGGCAGAAAGAAAATGACTTGCCAAGGCCCTGAGATAAGAGCGTGACTGGGTGTAGCAATAGTTTTAGAGGCTATCACAAATATTTTATTATAAATAAATTAATTAATTTAAAAATTTTATTGTGGCAAGAATGCTTAACATGCAGTCTACCTCCTTAAACAGACTTTTAAGTGCATAATTCAGTATAGTTACCTATAAGCACAATATTGCTTAGAAAATCCTTAGAACTTATTCATCTTGCATAACTGAAATTATATACCCACTTATTAACAATTTCCTGTTTCCTCCCTCCCCTCAGTCCCCACTCTGCTTTTATCAATTGACTATTTTAAATATCTCATATAAGTGGAAACATAAGGTATTTGGCCTTCTGTAACTGGCTTATTTCACTTAGCATAATGTCTTCAAGGTTCGTCCATGTTGGCTCATATCACAGAATTTCCCTCTTTTGAAGTCTGAGTAATATTTTATTGTATGTCTATACCACATGTCAAAAAATCTATTCATCTATTGATGTACATTTAAGTTATTTCCACATCATGGCTATTGTGAACATGGGAGTTCTAGTATCTCTTCAAGATCCTAATTTCAGTTATTTTGGATAAATACCATTTTTTATCAGTTTAACATGTTGTGAAATGTGAATGATGACAAAAAAGTATTTTTGTATAAGCTTAACCCTAATCCAAGCACCACCCTAGATCCTAATCACAACAGGCCAGCCCTGATGGAAGTAGAATTGCTGTATCATCTGTTAGTTCTGTTCTCATTTTTGAAGAACCTCCATATTGTTTTCCATAATGGCAGAACTATTTCTACCAATGGTATAGTTAAGTTTTTTCTTCATGTGAGACAAGGAAGCATTCAGAGCCTTACAGCAGAGGAATTACATAATCAGATTTGTGATTAAAAGGATCTTTTTGACTGCTGGGTTGAGAATAAACTCAGAGGGACAAGGAATGGAAGTAGGAAGATAGTTAATAGGGTATTCAAAAAATCATCACAAGGAGTAGTGGTCATCTCTGGCCTTCATTCATGTTATTTGCAGTCTGAAGTGTGCTCTTTCTATAATCTAGCTAGAAACGCAAATAAAAGAAAAAATCAATGTTAAAGGTAAGTTTCTTATAATTGTCCTGTCATCACATCTAATGTTATCTATTGAAAGTGTACTATGTGCCAGGCACTCAGCAAAGCAGTCTCATATTCAGAATTATCTCATCAAATCTATACAATACATATTTTAAACTCTAATTTACAAAGCAGGAGTCTGGGGCAGAACTCAAATCCAGGTCAATCTGGCCTCAAAGTCCGTGCTTCTGTCCACACCGCACACTCTCATGAGCTCTTCAATATTCCTCAGCTCAAATTCCTTAAACATTCCAAATACACTCTTTTCTTAATTACTAAACAACTCATCGGAACAAATCATGTAAATAAGATCTCTGAAGAAGCAGAGCAGAAAGTGTCCAGGGATGATATATGCATACCAGACTCCTCTTACCCTTGCCGATAGAAAATATATAATTACTTGTAAGATTTGTTTTGTCCCAGCACTTTGGGAGGCCGAGGTGGGTGGACCACCTGAGCCCAGGAGTTCGAGAACAGCTTGGGCAACATGGTGAAAGTCCATCTTTACTCCCCAAAAATACATATATTAGTGAGGAGTGGTGGAACACACCTATAGTCCCAGTTGCTCAGGAGGCTGAAGTGAGAGGATCACTTGAGCACAGAGGTAGAAAGATTGTGGTGAGCTGAGATCACACCAGGGCATTCCAGCCTGGGCAACATAGCAAGACCTTCTTTCAAAAAACAAAAAAAGGTTTGTTTTAATTTCTCAAAAATTAGAAATATAACTTTTAGCAGAATATTTATTATAGTAAATATTTATTGCAAAATGTAGGCCGGGCGCGGTGGCACAAGCCTGTAATCCCAGCACTTTGGGAGGCCGAGACGGGCGGATCATGAGGTCAGGAGATCGAGACCATCCTGGCTAACATGGTGAAACCCCGTCTCTACTAAAAAATACAAAAAAGTAGCCGGGCCACGCGGCAGGCGCCTGTAGTCCCAGCTACTCGGGAGGCTGAGGCAGGAGAATGGCGTAAACCCGGGAGGCGGAGCTTGCAGTGAGCTGAGATCCAGCCACTGCACTCCAGCCTGGGCGGCAGAGCGAGACTCCGTCTCAAAAAAAAAAAAAAAGTAATTTGGTAGTCTTCAAAAGGTGATGGGAACTTGCATATAACACTTAAAATACTCCTAGATTTAAAAGCCATCTTTGCCTGGGGCAACGAGTATCACTAAAAGCTAAGTGGAGCTATGACAATTGCCTTGACTCCTCAGGTAATAAGGATGTCTTTAGTTCAGTTTTATCTCACTCAAAATGGACAAAAGGAACAAGGCTAGGTTTAGTTTAGACAAGTCATGAATAAAGAATATACACTACTTATATCCTTTTGTTTTGAAGACTATGGTGAAAATGTGGCTTGGAGTGAGAACAATCTGGTTATGAAATTTCAATTTGTTTCATTAGTTTACTAGATTGGTTGAGGTATTCCACCATTCTAAGCTTCAGTTTTCTCATCTCTATTAGAGGCATAATATTCATTATATATAGTAGTTAAATGACATAAGGTGAATCGCTCATTCAAGGAAGCATATAAACGAATCAAATAGAAGCCATTTCTCTTCTATGCATAGAACAATATTGTTTACAGCAACAAAAATAAGGAGATCACACAAAGAACATCTTAGTTGGCATGCTGTTGGCAGTGAGACAATGATTCAAATGCTTCTGCTGATCTAAGTACTTTCTGAAGCTTAGAGTTCATCCTAGCTGGCTGGAGTTGGCATGAGTCACTTTAAGAAACACAATTCCACTACTTCTTGTGCTGCATAGACTGTGGATAAACCCTGAATATCAGTCTTCAAAGCAATAAAATAATATCAGTTAGCAAATTTGTGAACATTACCTTTCTCTATGAAGTTAATTCTCTGTAACAAAACTTTTCACAACACACTGTCAAAAAGCCAAGTCGACAGTCATTATCAAAACTGAACAGAGTGCTTAACACCATGTGACCATAGTCTCCTGCCAAATTTTCTACAAAATTAAAATTTAGAAGTATGGTAATCCAATACATTTTTGTCATACCTGTGTTCATTTTTTATTACACCAAATTTATTAGGCAATATTGCCAAAGTTATTAGGCAATAACTCACCATGTGTCCCTCAGTCTTAGGAACACACTAGAATTAGGTTTTGATGGCATACTCAAATATGGTCATGAAATTTCTTACAAAAACTCAATTATTAAAATCCTTGCTTTGGTGATCAAACAAATAAAAATAAAGCAACAAAGCTGGTACAGTGGCTCATGCCTGTAATCATAGCACTTTGGGAGGCCAAGGCAGGCAGATCACTTGAGGTCAGGAGTGTGAGACCAGCTTGGCCAACATGGTGAAACCCTGTCTCTATTTAAACATACAAAAATATGGCACATGCCTGTAATCTCAGCTACTTGAGAGGCTGAAGCAGGAGAATCGCTTGAACTGGAGAGATGGAAGTTGCAGTGAGTTGAGATTGCGCCAATGCACTCCAACCTGGGTGACAGAGCAAGACTCCATCTCATAAATGAATAAATGAAACAAAAAGTAACGACTCTGCTTACAAAATTAAACCTAGAAGAATGACAATTCCATCTTTGCCTACTTTTCAAGCAAATTACAAACGTTTTAAATACAGAAAATATTTCTGTGGTTTATTCCCCTGCAAAATAAAATAAATAAAATAATGTTTGTCAACAAATTCTGGGGAAAAAAATGTAAGAATTTGCTTCCAAAAGCCAATTGTTGGCCCTATCATTGGCCTTTTAATCTTTTGACAATGATGGCAAAAACTATGAAATTTCTGATACATATCTTTAGACTGCATTTGGGAAATTAGCACATAAACATGACGCAGAGCAGAAATGTGCCTATCTCATTAAAGAATAAACAGCATAACATAACAATGTAAAGTTGGAAGGAATTTTAGGCAGTCCAATCCCTACCCCCATTTCTCCACGGAAAAGATAGAAGCCTTCTTTAACTGCAAGATTTCAAGCATGATTTTAATAGAGTAGATGATAGGTACATCTAGTTCTCTTGATGCCAATGCTACCACAGCTTTAGAGTCTAGATTCTTAAAAGTCTTAGCAGTTCAGATTTTTGTTTAGACTTAGGGCTCGTCTTTCACATTTACCTCTTCAAGCATAAAAGATAGTATTATTAGATATTGAATATATATATATATATATATATA
>NW_016804424.1:905211-932130 GCF_001698545.2 Rhinopithecus bieti | reverse complement strand
AATTTGTATTTTCTGTCATATTTTTGCCAGGGAAATGTGTATTTCAAGTTTCGTTCCCCTCTGACACTGCTTTAAAAGAAATTTTCAGATACAGTAAGGAAGCAACTCTTTAAGTGTGCCTGTTCATCTAGAGACCATTATTTATCTGTGTGATTTCAGCTGTGCAATACTCTAATCACCTGAGTGACTGAGGTCTCCTAGTGTGTCCGGAATTGGTTCCTTCCGGTGGGTTCTTGGTCTCACTGACTTCAATAATGAAGCCGCTGACCCTCGCAGTGAGTGCTACAGTTTTTTTTGTTTTTTTTTTTAATTATCATTATACTTTAAGTTCTAGGGTACATGTGCATAACGTGCAGGTTTGTTACATATGTAAGTGCTACAGTTCTTAAAAACGGTGTGTACAGAGTTCCTTCCTTTAGCTGTTCAGATGTGTCTGCAGTTTCCACCTTCTGGTGGGTTCCTGGTCTTGCTGACTTCAGGAGTGAAGCACACCTTCTCAGTGTTACAGCTCTTAAATGTAGTGCAGACCCAAAGACTGAGCAGCGGCAAGATTTGTTGTGAACAGCAAAAGAACAAAGCTTCCACTGCATAGAATGGCACCCTACCAAGTTGCCACTACTGCCGCCAGCGTTGAGTTTTTATTCCTTTATTTGGCCCCACCCACATCCTGCTGATTGGTCCATTTTACAGAGCACTGATTGGTTCATTTTACAGAGTGCTGATTGCTCCATTTTACAGAGTGCTATTGGTCTGTTTTTACAGAGTACTGATTGGTGTGTTTACAAACCTGTAGCTAGACACAGAGGGCTGATTGTTGCATTTACAATCCTTTAGCGAGACAGAAAAGTTCTGCAAGTCCCCACTGCACCTGGAAGCCCAGTCAGCTTCCCATCTCAATAGCGCCTATTTGGTGTCCCACAGCAAAATTTTGAGAATGGCTAATAAAATTCAGGGAGAAGACTATTCAGAGGACATTGCGTTTGTGGTCTTGTCATGATGATTGTCTATGGGTTGATTTATTCCTCTTCTTACGCACAATCTACTAGGTACAAATTCTTCACTGTGCTTAATTGAGTCACTCTCTTCACGTAGAGCATTCAGGTTAAGAGTGCTGGTAGGGGATGTTTATGTTGAAGATCTAATTGACTTGACTTTTCCAAATGCTAGAACTAAGTAAATTGAAATATGGAAAACAAATAGTTGGTTTTATTTCCATACTTCTCAATGGGGGACAAATTTCCCCTCCAGGGTACATGTTTCACTGTCTAAAGACTTTTTTTGGGGGGGGGTGCAAAGCTGGAGAAGGGGGATACTACTGGCATCTAGCAGTTGGAAGCCAGGGATGCTGCTATACATCCTACCGTACACAATACAACCCCTTTACAGCAAATAATTATCTCACCCAAAATGTCATTATTGCTGAGGTTGAGAAACTTTGTTACTACTTAAAATTTGAAAACCCTCTTTATCTCTATTAGACAAAAAAAAAATTGGTTTTTCAGAAAACAGATTGCAGAGAATAGCTTATGAGGACATTATCTCTGACAATTCTGAACTTCATGGCATTTCAGTGAAACAAACCTGAAAATGTAACCTGACTTTTTTTTNTTACAGGCTTGAGCCACCGCTCCCGGCCGTAACCTGACTTTTTAAAAGCAGGGTGGGAGATGCATTGCCAAATAGAAGCTGAAGCTGACGAAGCACTACCCAGAGTCCTCCAGTATGCTACATTACTATGCATGTCCTTAAATAATTACCTTTCAAAGAAGCTGTATTTCTTGCATGAGGATCAAGAGTGAGAAAATTTGGGACCTCTCGTCCACTCTAGAATTAAAAAGGAAGTTCAGAAAGAAGCCAACGGAATGTCTGACAATATAGCTGTCTGTACAGGCAGCATTGTTTCTCCATTCTATTGATGTCTCAGGAGCGCTTCTTCTAGTCAGTCATCAAGATTTGAGTTAATGACAGGTTAGGATGCCCTCTAGCCAGCTTGACTGATGTCGCTTAAAAACTATCTCCTTATAAAACTAGTGACAAGGCTCTGGTGAGGCCATCATCGAATCCAATTAAAAATCTTATTTCTTCCATGCTGTGAGAGGAATCAGGAGCCCAGCCCTTTGTTCTGGTGTTGCTACACCACAGGTTTGTATAGAAGGTGCATTTGACACTGTCTAGTCCTTAGGCAGACTTGTATGCAAAAATCCCTTCATCCCCAAGGCCAGATACTGGTTATTCTGTCACCTCTAGATTCATAGGTAGGTTTTTCTCCTCACAACAAAAAAATAATAAGAAATGATAATGAAGAAAAATAGCATAGCTATTCATGTCCTATTGTAGACACTTGGAGATTTTTCTGCAGAAAGACATTTTCTATATTAGAAGGAAAAAAAAAACTGGTAAAGTAGGTCAGGCATGATTGAAGTTCTACAAATTGCAGGTATGCTACAATTTACAGTAACATTTTTTATTTTAAAAGTAACTTTTGAAGAAGGGTCAAAGCAGAATTCAATGTGATAATATAATTAAAGACATTTTCAATAAGTCAGCACTTATTTTAGTTTTGTTTTCCCCTTGGAATGAAAACTATGTAGGCAATTAGTTTAAATTAGGCTACATGGGGATATTATTTGTATAACAAAAATAAGTTTTTCTTTGTAATTAAATTTAATGGTGTTGCACTGGAGAGAAACTGAACAAGTTTCTTAGACTAGCATTGCTCTAGCCAATCCAGTGCTCTGAGATTTATTGACATGACAAGTCATTTCTCTGATTCCCTGACATGGTCTGCATTCTTAACATGCTAAGCAGATACTTCTAGCTGCTGAGAAATTTAAGTACATCATTTTTCTCTGAGACTTTTCTAAGTTCCAATGCTTCCTAGATGATTTTGATGCTGCTAAAACCTTGCTTTTGTTTTAATCCTCATAAGGAATGTAAAGAACAGCTTCTAATTATCATGTATCTACATATGGATATGAATTTAAGGTTGAAATTTGGGGACTATTCATATATTTTAAGGCCTCGTTTATGAAATAATTATTTATTCACAGGGTCTTTGGTATATAACATGTTTATACACACACATGCACACACACAAACACAAATACACATATTCACAAATATGTGTGTGTGGTTCATTATTTTAAATTTTACAACTAATATGTATAACTGTTAGAAAACATAATAAAGGAAAAATACTTGCTCTTCCTTATGGCATATAAAAGGTACACTTAGTTTACTTTTTCTCGATATTGTACTTAGGAGCATATTAAGCTGGTTTTCTAATATAAAATTCTCTATTGACACTAAAAGAAACAAATTATATTAACAGAGGCAAAATTTTGTGATAGCTAGAAAGTTTTGGATTTCCACCTGTCTCTCATTCACCAACTCAAAATTTCAGGTAAGTTTCTTAAAGCCTTCAAGTCCTGCTCTATCATCTATAAATGGAGGTAAATAATTCCCACACAGTAGGGTTGTTTTAAAGATCAAACAAATTAATAGATTAAAGATAGTAAACATAGCCATAACAAGCAGTAACAATTACGATTAACTGTTATAATCAGTTACTGTTTCCACTGTTTTTAATAGGAATAAGGGAGGATAATCAGGTAGAAATAAAACATCAAATGATGCTGTTTACATTTATAAGTTCATATTACTCTATCAACCACTCTGAATTCCAAAGAGATTAAAGTAATTTTCATGAAACTGTTCATAAATAGATAAAGTTGCTCTATTTCTGCCTTTTCTTCATACTGTTCCCTAGGCATTTTTATACTTTCTGCCTAGTAGCTGGGTGTTCATTTTACCTGTTTACTAGGTGCCCATCCTACTCATAAATTAAGATAATTTATTTTACAAAGCTATGCCTGATGTTTCCAACCCCTCACTCTACATGGTGATTATTGTCATTAACACATTTTGTTTATAAGTTTTCTAAATTCTATAGCACATTCACCACTTCTTTACCTACATGCTTTTCTCCTTTCAAAGGTATGCCAACTTGGAGGCCAAAACTACATTTTATTCATTTTTCCTTTTCTAATGTGTCGAAATTTCAGGTATCCTAATACATAAATACATGTTTGTTGGGTCAATGAATGAACAAATGAGTAAATAAATAAGTATATTTTTCTAACAAAATTTTGTTTGTTTATTTTATTCTAAATCAACAGTAACCAAATTCTTTCATTATTTCTAGTCCTCTTTCTGAAAAACATATTTCAGTTATGCTTGCGTGGTGATTGTCTCCCTTAACATAATATTTAACAGATAATTGCCATTAGTTTCCTCTACAATCATTTTTCATTTTATTTCCCAGCAAGGCATTTCCTTTATTAATTAAAATTGAAGAAAAAAGAAGAAACAATATGCCTTTTTCTAACCTGCTGTTCCTGTTTCTTCCATTTCTGTGCCGCTTACTCTTGCCTAACCTTTTCCAATGGGATTGTCCCTGCCACCACTTGATAGAATTTACACTGCAAATTGTCACCAGTGACTTCTAATCTCAAATTCAGAGGTGTTTTCATTTTCCTTTGAGGCATATTTGCCTTTGCTGATGTTTCTTTCTTTAGCATCCTTAACTGTCTACGTTTTTTATCCTTATGGAAAGCAAAACCTTGCAAAATGCTATAAAATTAGAAAATATAAAGTAATTTTTTCATTATGAAATTATTTTTCTTAAGATAAAAGGAGCTAGTCGTGTTGATGGTTATTGATGTGAGGAAGGACATTCTGGGGTGGTTGCATTAATGGAAGATAGGAAACCTCTATAATCAGAGCAATGGTGGTAAATCTCACATATATAAGCAGAATTTCAGAAGATTGTCTTAAAGAGTAAGTTGGGACAAATGGAGAAATTTTAAAAGGAATGTTAGACTGTATATAACTAATAAACTCCATAATTTGTAACTTCTATATGAGTCATAACTTCTAATCTTGTTTAGGCAAACCATTTATTTTTGCCTAAAATCTAAACATCCATAAAAAAACTAAGTATTTACTGACTAATTTATAATTAATTAGTCTGTGCCTGTTCACATATTTAGAGATTATAACAAGCCCTACTCAACCAACTATCCACAAATATCAGTTCTTTAATTTTTTAACCACATTTTGTGTAATCTATAATTGTTCATTTAAAATAAATCCTAGAAAAAGTACAATTGCTTTTTAGATTATTCTGGTTAACTCGTAGTTACATGACCATAAGAGAATAATAAGTGTTTCTGAAAACTGCAAGAAAAATAATACAAATGATAGAAACATACATGTAAAATTGCTCCGTTGATTAAACCAAGAAGCTAAGAGGGGAAAAACGATGTTTTCTATAAATTGTAAAATTTACAGATAAAGAATACAGAATGCAAGCAAGGTAGAAACATACATTTAGAAAAAGGTTTTTTGTTGTTGTTTTGCATTTTTTGTTGTTGTTATTTTTTTTGTGTGTGTAGCAAAATACAAAGAGAAAAACGAAGAGAGAGAGAAAAATCGTGATTGGAGGCAGTTTTGAAGGAAAGCAAGGTTTAGGAAAGAACTCATTAAGCCACCAGAATTTGAGAGAATCCTGACAGAGATGCAAATTTTGAGGTGAGTGTAAAAAGACTCAACAAAGCCAATTTATCCTAGTAGAGAGGGAGCAAACACAAAGGAAGAGAATAGAAAACTTCAGAGGTCTCTGAGAAATGCCAAGTAGTCTCCAAATCAACCGGGAACAAAAAATAGAGTTTGAAAAATATTTGAAGTGGTGTTAAAATGGGCTATTGGAGGTGTTTGTTAGTGCTGCCGGGTTGTGAAAGGGCATGCGCATTTAGAAACGCAAATCTGAAGTTTGCTTCACAGAGTTCTATTTGAAAAGATTTGTGATTTTTACAAAAATAAATAGTTATCTGTTTCCTCCACCTCTGTGAGAAATGTCCCTGTGGAATTCTTCAGACACAGGTGCCTTTGAGTTCAGTTTTACTTGAGCTCCCATAAATTATTTGGGTGTGGCCCTTTTGGAGGACAGCTAAGATTTGTAGTGATTGTGAAATTCTCAGAAAGGGTGTAAACTCAGGACTCCTTACAAAAATATTAATACAACACCGAACGTCAAAAAAGAAAAGACCGAAAAATAGGGAATGGTTTAAATCCTGAGAATTTGTCATAATTTCAATATTACTTTAAATCTGGATAAAGGACACTTAGCCTTTCAAAGTTTGCTGCATGTAATCTGAAAATCTGGCTTAAGGGCAAGCCAATTTTTTTTTTTTTTTTTTTTTTTTTTTGCTTAAAATCCTAGATAGCCATGGAAAACCTAAGTATTTACTGCGACTAATTTACAACACTTAAGGTTGCAAAAGAAGTGTCCTTTATCCAGATTAATGAGTAGTATAACTTTTTTATTATACATAACTTGTTAAACATATATTACCTGAGGAAATCTAGGACAGCCAGGTTAGGGCACATAAAGAAAGTACCAAAAAGGTTCATACAAAAACAACAAACTAGAAAATGCTATTCTAATTTTATGGCAGCCAGAAGAGGGCAGTTAATTTTCCACTGCCTTTATATTAATACAAATGTCTTCAAGTGCTAATAAGGGATATTTAAAAAAAGTGGTGTTATTTTAAGTCAAACCTCATTTATAATAATATACTAGTTTGTCAGGAAATAACAACTGGAAATGCATGGTTCCCGCAAGGTTTCAAGAAAATAATGGTATGTGTTGTATTATTTTTCTATCTTCAAAAAATAAAAAATTAAGTAAGTAAATAAAACCTAAGCAGCCCACTTTCCTTGAGGAAGCTAAAATTGAAAATTACTAAAATGCTAACATTTTTTAATAATGTTTACTGAAACATTCATTTAACATTCTTTTGTTTTATTCAATATTGATATATTTAATAGATAATATATATGATCTGAGCCTGGGGTATAAATGTAATATCTTAATTAACAAGTAATAGATATTACTAAGTTAATAATGTATTTCATTTAATAGAGACTGAACTATATCTCATTCTGAAAGTGATTGGTCTTTTATTGAGAGATTAATCCATTTCAAAAGTGATGCATCTCTTTCAATATGAGCTGAATCAAATCTATAATGAATTTTTTGTTTTAGTGCACAAAGGTAAGACAAGGAACAAGTTTGCCCTCAAGTGGACTTCAAAGGCAGATCAGAGTTTCCAAAGAGAAGGGGGGAAGTTGACATCATGGATTTATGTACTCAGAATAATAGGGATTAGGCTCAACATGTCTCATTTCTTACAGAAGATTTTTATTTTGGAAGCATCTTATATTTTCTTACATATTCCATTATATATTGCACTATTGAAATGCCACAAAACGATTTTAGTAGTACTTTAAAATTCAAATATTATTCGGCATTCATTAACTATTTTGTTATTTTCTAGAATCTTTTAAGGCAGCAATTTTACCCTAAATTGAAATAAAATAAATTTTAAAATTTAAATTTCCCCTCTCCAATAGACATGTATTATGCCAAAAAGCCTTTGCAAAGTATATAATTAAAGGAAGATGGCAGTTATATGAAGACAGCAAAATAGGAGATTCCAGGCTTCACTCTCATGCCACAAAGTTTAACCAACAACCATCCACAGATAAGAACACCTTGGTAAAAACCTCCAAAATTGCAAATAAACTGGAGTCTGTTCTGTGGTCCACAGAATGGAATAAAAATCACATGAAACTGGTAGGAGAAACAGTTTCACTCTGACTATGTACCCCTCTTCCTTTTCCAAGTCTGCATAGTACCATAGAGAGTTAATTTTCCAGAAATCATGGTTTCTACAGAAAGAAAGAACCAGAAGCAAACACCCAGATTCCTTTAGCATTCTAAGATGCTTTCCAGGAAGCCCACTCCCATCTCACCTTAAAGGAAATGCATAGGCAAATAGCATGGTTAGACCATCTGGGAGTAAGGTAGAAACAAAGCAGAAAGGTAGAAAGCGCAGCAACCAGCATGCAGATCTTGGTGGCAGCTATGTGTACTTGCCAGCAGTGGCACCCAATCAGAGGTATCAACTAACAGCATAGCTGACACACAAAGCTGAATTGGTTGCTTCCAGAAGAGGAGGGGAGTTCTACCTGGCTTGAATCCCTAGACAGCTAGTTTCTAGGACAAGGCTCCGACCCTGCCCCAGGGTCATGCCCGGGAAGGGAAACAACACAACAGCAAAGTATGGGAAAGAGCAGGGCCTGCTTAGCCACACCTGAGAGTTTAACAGCACTCAGTTTCATTTCAAAACCCACACCCAGACCTCTCCCAGGGAGAGAGCAACTGTCACAGCAGATTATAGCAAAGAGTACAAGCTAGTGGCACCACATCTAGGAATTTAAACAGTACTCAGCTCAGCCTCAAACCTGCCTCAAGGTTCTTCATAGGAAGAGGGGTAAACCTCAACCATGCATTTCTACTGAACAAAGCATCTGGTCCTGTCCATCCCAATCAGCAACTCTACCTTACCGTGGAATCCCTCCTGCAACCCTGTCCAATTGCTGAACTTAAATAGTGGTACCATCTGGCCAGGAAATACACCCTGTGGCCCAGCATGATCTGCAGTGATTGCAGTGCCTAGCTAGCAGCTCAGCATGGCTGCAGAGCCCAGCAAGCTGCCCCACCCAAACTTAGCAGTTCAGCTATCTAGAGAATCTGAAAGCAAGTTTTGCCTGCCAAGGTTTGCTACCAGCTGGCCCATCCAGAATCACCAAAAAATGAAGGTCTACCACTGACCTTAAAACAAAACAGAACAAACAAAAAAACAACAATAAAAGCAAAAAAAGTTGACTGTCTCCTCAAGCACACAGACACCAATGCAAAGACAAAGACTTTCAACTTTATAATAGTGCAAAAGTGATACACATTCAATATAAACCATATCTTCATCATAAGTCATAATGAGCTCTTGACTTATGTTGGGTTATGTCTCAATAAACCCAAAGAGTCAAAAAATTGTAAGTCAAACCATTGTTAAGTTGGGAACTATCTATATTCTAGGACTGTAATGGTGATGTGTAAAACAATTTTAGTCCTAGTAAAAGAGTTAAAAGAACTATTAATAATAACTACTACCGCTAAATAAATTGTCAATAATTATATATTGTAATAAATTATAAATTCTAAAATCAAAGACATAAAATGTTGGAGTGAGAAATAAAAGAATATAGTTGTACACAATTAAAGTTGAGTTAGTATCAACTTGGAATAGATTGTTATACATATCAGATGTGATATGTAAACCTCATGGTAACACAAAGCAAAAATCTATAGTAGAGGCACTAAACAAAATAGAAAATATTTAAAAAATACACTACAGAAAACCATCAATGACAAAGGAAGAGAGCAAGAAAAAATTTAAATATCGACCAAACAACCAAGAAACATTTAAAAATGTGAGTAATAAGTCCTTCCTTACTACAAAGTACTCTTGATCAAATGAGGATCAAGAGTACTTTGAATGTAAATGTAAACAATTTTGCATTAAAAAGACAAAGGAAAACTGAATGTATATAAAAAAATAAAACCCAACTCTGTGTTGTCTACAAGAAAGTCACCTCTCTTTTAAGGATACACATAAATTAAAACTGAAAAGATGGAAAAAGATATTCCATGCAAAAGGAAACCAAAAGAGAGTAGAAGTAGCTGTCCTTATTGACAAAGCAGGAGCATCACCATCTTGGACAAGTGCGGCCATTTTAAGTTTCACCTTGAGGAAAAACTGCCTAAATCCAAAGGGCATCAGCCTAATGGCTAAGGTCAGCATGACCATAAACCACAAATAACATCCCTTACCAGAGATATGCCAGCCCTGAGATAACTTCCCTTCTAGCCAGAAAGATGTCAGCCTCAAGATAACCTCTCCTCTGCCCAGAGACATTCTAACCCTGCCATAAACTTCACAACACAGAAACATTCCAAGCTTGTCATAAGCCCCCCTCACCCTAAAACCAATATATACTCTTAGTCTATAAAAGAGAGGGTTCCTGACTGAAGTCAGCCAGAAACCCCTCTTGGGTTTATTCTCCCAAATAATCCTGTCTTTGACTATTGAGCCACTTTTCATGTTTCTTTCCTCTTTTTTTTAACTCTTACACTTCTATCAGACAAAATAGACCTTAAGTCAAAGTTGTAAAAAGAGACAAACAGGGAAATCATATAATGACAAAGGGGTCAATTCTTCAAAAGGTTATAATGATTATAAATATATATGCACCAACACCAGAGCACCTAACTATATGAAACAAATATTAAAGGATCTGAAAAGAGGATATATTATAGTAACAGTAGGAAACTTCAATACCCCACTTTCAGCAATGGACAGACCACCCAAACAGAAAATTAATAAGGAAAATTCAACTTGAACAACAGGCCTAACAGTCATAAATGGAACATTCCCTCGATCAACAGAATACAGGTTCTTCTCAAGCACACAGGGAATATTCTCCAGGATAGATTATATGTTCGTCCACAAGTCAAGTCTTGGTCAATCTAATTTTATCAAGTACCTTCTCTGACCACAGTGGCATGAAACTAGAAATCAGTAAGAGTAAGAAGCTAGGAAAATTCAAAAACACATGGAAATTTTAATAAAGTTCATGATAAGTGGGTAAACAAAAATAATGAAATGGAAATTAGAAAATATTTTGAGAAAACAAAATGGAAACACAACATATTCAACATATTCAAACTTATGAGATGCAGCAATTGCTTCTAAGAGGGAAATTTATAGCAATAAATACCTACATCAAAAAAAAAAAGAATAAACAACTTGATCTTATGCCTCAACGAAATAGAAAATGAAGAACAAACTAATCTCAAAACCAGCAAAAGGAAAATATAATAATTATTAGAGCAGAAATGAATGCCATAGAGACCAGAAAAACAATACAAAAGATCAATGGAAATAAGAAGTTTTTTTTTCTTCTTTTTTTAAGATAAACTTTTAACTAGACTAATGGGAAAAAAGATTTAAGACTCAAATAAAATCAGAAATGAAAGCAGAGACATTGAAACTTATACCACAGAAATACAAAGTATAAGATACTATTATGAACAATTATAGGCCCCCAAATTGGATAACCTGGAGGAATTGGATAAATTTCTAGAACAATAAAACCTACCAAGACCACATCATGAAGAAATAAAAAGTCTGTAAGGAGATTGAATCAGTAATTAAAAGTCTCCCATCAAAGCAAAGCCAAGAATCTGATGGCTTCACTCATGAATTCTACCAAACATTTAAAGAACTAGTACAAATCCTTCACAAATTCTGAAAAAAATTGAAGAGGTGGGAATACTTTCAGACTCTCTTAAGGAAGCCAGCATCACACCGATACTACAAAAGCCAGACAAGAAGAGAGCAAGAAAAGAAAACTACAGGCCAAGATCATTGTTAGAAATAGATGCAAAAGTCCTCAACAGAATATTAGCAAAGACAATTTCAATAACACGTTAAAACAACAGTGTTCACCATGATTGAGATTCATCTCTGGGATAGAAGTATTGTTAAATATATGCAGATAAATCACATTAAAAGAGTAAAGGACAGCTGGACACTGTGGCTCACGCCTGTAATCCCAGCACTTTCGGAGGCCAAGGCAGGCAGATCACGAAGTCAGGAGATTGAGATCATCCTGGCTAACACGGTGAAACACCGTTTCTACTAAAAAAAAATACAAAAAATTAGCCTGGCGTGGTGGCGGGTGCCTGTAGTCCCAGCTACTCTGGAGGCTGAGGCAGGAGAATGGTGTGAACCTGGGAGGCAGAGCTTGAAGTGAGCCAAGATCACACCACTGCATTCCAGCCTGGATAACACAGCCAGACTCCATCTCAAAAAAAAAAAAAAAAAAAAGTAAAAGACATTAACAGAGATACATCACATTAACAGAATGAAAGACAAAAATCATGTGCTCATTTGATTAGATGCTGAAAAAACACTGGACAAAATAAACATCCCCATGATTTTTTAAAAAATTCAACAAATTAGGTATACAAGGAATGTAATTCAACACAATAAAGGCCATAAATGATAGGCCCACAGCTAGTATTATACACAGTGGTGAAAAATTGAAATCCTTTCCTCTAAGATCCAGAACAAGACAAGAATGCTCAGTCTCACCACTTCCAATCAACATAGTATTGGAAGTCCTTGCCAGAGCAATCAGGGGAAATAAACAAATAAAAAGCATGAAACTAGGAAAGATAAAAGTGATATTGTTACTGCTGATGACATAATCTTTTATATAGGAAACCTTAAAGATTTCACATAAAAAAAGAAAAATTAGAACTAATAAATGAATACCGTAAAGGTGTAGGACACAAAATCAACACATAAAAATTAGTAGCACTCCTGTACATTAACAACAAACTATCCAGAAAAGAAAAAGGTTCCAGTGACAATAGCTAAAAAATATATACTTAGGAAAAAATTTAACCAAGAAGGTGAAAGACCTATACATTGAAAAGTATAAAACATTAATTAAAAATATTAACAAAGATTCAATAAGTGGAAAAATATCCAGTATTCATGGATTGGAAGAATTAATGTTGGAAACCTGTCCTTACTACCCCAAATTATCTGCAGATTCCTTGTAATCCTTATCAAAATTCCAATGTTATTTTTCATAGAAATAGAATAAAATAATCCTAAAATTTGAAAAAAAAAAAAAAAAAAAAAAAAAAAAATCAAATAGACAAGGCAATCATGAGCAAAAAGACCAAATCTGGAGGTATCACACCACCTGATTTCAAACTATATTGCTAAGTGATAGTAATTAAAACAGCATGGTACTGACATAAACCTACACTCATCTTGGAATGGAACAGGATGGAGAGCCCTGTAATGAGCCCACACATGTATAGTCAATTGACTTTTGACAAAAGTGACAAATATACATTGGCAATAGGATAGTTTATTTAATAAATAGTGTTTAGAAAACTAGCTATCCATATATAGAAGAATGAAATTGGACCCCTATCTAACACCATATACAAAAATCAACTAAAAATGGACTAAATATAACTCCTGGAATTGTAAAATATTGAAAAGAAACCATAGGGGAAAAACTGCACAGTATTAGTCTGGGCAGTAATTTTTTTTTGATTTGTTGCAAACAACAAAAGCAAAATAGATGAATGTGATTACATTAAATAAAAGCAAACAAAACAATTAATAGAGTTTAGATATAACCTAAGGATTAGAAAAAAATTTTGGCAAGCCATGCATCTGATATGGGATTAACATCCAAAATTTATAAAACACTCAACAATTCTATTTTGTTTCTTTTCTATAGAAAGAAAACAAATAATCCAATTATGAAATAACCAAGAGGCCTGAATAGACATTTCTCAAAAGAAGAGATACAAATAGCCAACTGATATATGAAAAAATGCTCAGTATCACTGATCATTAGAGACAAGAAAATTAAAAACACAATGAGGTATTAAATCACACCTGTCAGAATGGCTGTTATCAAAAATACAAAAGATAATAAGTGCTGGTGAGAATGTGGAGAAAAGGAAAAATGTATACTGTTGGTGGAAAAGTAAATTAGTGTAGCCATTGTGAAAAACTTTATGGGGGTTATTCAAAGAAGTAAAAGTAAAATTACCATATAATCCAGCAGTTCAACTTCTAGGTATTTACTCAAAGGATTTGAGATCAGTATGTTAAACAGATGCTTGCACTCTGATGTTTATTGACACACTATTCACAATAGCAAAGTTATGGAATCAATCTTACTATCCACCAGCAAATAAATGAATAAAGAAAATGAGACATATATACACAATGGAATACTATTCAGCCTTACAAAAGAAGGAAATTTTGTCATTTGCAACAAAATAAATGGAATCGGAGAACATTATAGTACATGAAATAAGCCAGAGATAGAGAGGCAAGCATAACATGTTCTCACTTATATGTGGAACCTAAAAACTTGAACTCAACGAGGCAGAAAGTAGAATGGTGGTTACCAGTGGCTGAGGGTAGAGAGAAATGAGGGGCTTAGTGAGATAATGGTCAAAGGGTACAATGCCTCAATTGACAGGAGGAAGTTGTTTGTTTACTTTGAAATCTATTGCATACTGTGGTAGATATAGTAAATAATACTGCATTGTGCATTTCAAAATCACTGATAATACATTTCAAATGTTGCCACTACAAAAAAAAAAATCTATTTGAAGTGATAAACATATTAATTAGCTTGATTTAGTTATTCCACTTTGTATTCATGAATCACATCACTTTGTACCACATAAATATATACCAACTATAACTGTTTAAATTGCATTGAAGACAATATTAAATATATTAAAATAAAAATAGGTAAGGATTTTTAAAGAACTTAGTGGTGCAAAATCTCCAAGTGAAATGAACCATCAGGCTAATAATAAAAAATAAATAAATAAAGCAAAATGGCAATGTCCTAAATTGGCTTTTTAAATTTTAAGATGCACAAAATTATATTATTCTTGTAACTTCAATAGCATTTGACTTTTCTCAATCAAATCAGTTTTAATTCCTTCTAACAATACAAGTCTAGGCTTGTTTGCTTAATAAAATCTAGCTGTTTTTCATTACCAAGGACTCGGTTTTATCAATAAACAATTTTGTAACTGCAGTTCAACATTTGCAACTTACTCTGAAAGAATCTTAACTTTTAAGCTATTTCACTCAGTGTTAAGAAAATAAGCTAGAGCTTCTCTAGTTCCTGACAAAGAGTAAGTGCTTAATAAATTTGCTATAATGAATGGATGAGTGCCTTTCTTTTGTTGTTCTAATGATCTGGATTTTATTTTCTTATCCTTTTACTTTTGTGTGTGTGTGTTGTGAAAATAAACATGGTGGAAATTTAGTAGAAATGAAATGTCGTATTCTTTTTCAGTTAACGTATCTACATAATTCAACAAAGTACATTATATTTTGTTTGACCGTGATCAAAAAATAGCCTTTGAAACATGTTTCAGATTTTAAAGCAATTGGGGAGCCAACAGCACGAAATCTGGAGAAGATGAACACTGAATTGAAGGGTGCTGAAATTTTCCCTAATAAATTAGAATCAGAATATTTAAAGCAGCAAAGACATCTAGAAATCTATATTTCACAAAAACTAACAACAACCCAACCTAAAATAGTTCTTATGCACAGCCAAACTTCAAAACAAATTGACTGGACTTTTGAAGACCCTTGTAATCTTGAGAATCTAAAATTCCCTTATAAATTTTATTACAGTTCTTCTCATTCTCAGAGATTTATCCTTTTCTTTGAATGTCTCGTTACATTATACAGTTAGCCACCTTAATTATATGCCGATGCATATTATTCACCCTTATTTCATTCTACAAGAAATTTTAGCTCAGAGCTCTCAGTGTACCTTTTTTTTTTTTTTTTTTTTTTTTTTTTTTTTTTTTAATTTTAGTTTTTTAGAGAGAGGGTCTTACCCTGTTGCCCAGGCTACAATGCGGTGACACGATCATAGCTAAAGGCAGCCTTGAACTCCTGCATTCAAGGGATCCTCTTGCCTTAACCTTCCCAGTACATGAGGACTACAAGTGCATGCCGCCATGCCCAGCCGTGATTTACATTTTATATAAGGTAGGCTTCTTTCATGGAGAAATGAATTTAAACATAATAAAAGTTAATGCCATTATAGTAACACTCTGATCAACCAGAATTTGTTCTGGTTAATTGCATTTTTTAAATAACTACATTTTACAAGTGAATTCCATTCCTTTAAAATGTTGTCAAAATTCTTTTCTTTCTCAAATGCATTAGTTCATTTACTACTTTAATAAAGTAAAACATAGTTAACGTTAATTGAATCTCATTGACAATTGAGTATCTGATAGCGCCTGGAGGGGATCTCATTCTGAAACTAAGTTCTCAATATTGTATTGCCCTGGAAAGGTAGATACAAAGATTAACACAAATTTGACTCTCTCCAAGATGGAACCAGAAAGCTTAAAATTTCTATGAAACACGCACACACATACACACACATACACACACTCACCACACACATACCTTTTCCTATATTTTATAACATTCTTCTAGAGTTTAAGATAAGCCAAATAAGTTTTCACTAGTTCAGGGTTCACTTTGATTGAAATCTATTGGATCAAGGCCTTCCTATGTTGAAAAAAAGGAGTTATTTTTCAAACTTGAATTTTAAAATTCTTCCCAATTTTCAGTGTGAAGAAAAGCCCTGGGACTATTAAATATCTGATATCTACTTGATGGTTATATAATTGAATGTGTGCATTCATGTAGATTTATTTGTATAATTATGAAATATTTCAAGCACACAGGAAAGTACGGAGAATAGTATAATAAACACTAACATATGTATCTTTCAGCTTAAAATATTGTATTTTTAAACAGAATATCACCGAGTCATATTAACTGTCCCTCCCTAAAGATAATGCCTAGCCTAAATTTACTGTTAATTATTCTATATTCTTACATGTTTACTATATGTGCTTTTCTACTTTTAACATATAAAATATGCACATTTTATATTTTATTGCTTCTATATTTATATAATTTCAGGAATACATATTACATACTTTCTGTATGCATATACATATATATTTTACCATATATAACCTACATACTTTAAATCAAGAATATATACATTATATTATTTCTATATTATCAAATGTTACATAAATGGTATAGGTATTGATCTGCAATTTTCTCTTTTAATTTTTCACAAAATTAAGATTTTATAATTTATCAATTTGATTCTTAGAACTCTAGCTCATTCACTATGTTGTTACATGACATTTAATCCTATGAATCTACAACTATTTATATTTCTAGTAGATAAACACTTAAGCTACTAATAATTTTTTCCTATTGGGAACAATGGTGCAACAATGATCTTATATAAGTCTCCTTGAACACATATAAAAATATTTCTCTAGAATATATGCCCAGAAACAAAAATTCTGTCTCTAAAGCTACAGGCATCTTCACTTCACTACATCAGACCGTTAGTTCTACAAATAAATGGAACATACCAACACATAAGGCTACAAGGTTCTGTGGCTCTATAACTTTGACATATTCGTTATGGCGAGAATTTAAGATTTTTGCTAATGAGTTTAATGTATAAAAGTACTGTTTTGTATGTAACTGAGTTAAATGTATAAAAGTACCATTTTGTATGTAACTTTCATTTTTCTGTTTATTATTGGTCAGCTCTTTAAATACTTATTCCTCCATTTAGTTTTCTTGTTCTATAAATTGACATTCATTTCATTTGCGCTACTTTCTTGAACAAAGGCATTGATTCATAGTTTGAAAGCACATTCTATTGTCAAATATATGGAGGAATAGTCACTGCCATCCTTTGCTAATGGGAATGCAAAATGGCACAACTTCTGTGGAAGCAAATTTGATAACACCTAGCAAAATTACACATATTTCTACCTTTAGCTAAGCCATTCCATTTCTAGGAGGCTATCCTTAAGGTACACCAGTAAAACAAAAGGAAAGTGGATAGTCTCTTTGCTGCTCTGCTCTTTGCTTTGCTCAAATGCATGTTCCATAAATATACCTTAGTACTAGATAGATATATGTGTATAAATGTGTATCTTTATATACCCACATATATACATGCACATATATACAAATACATATATATGTACAAGATAGTCTTCTTGGAATATATCTTGCTTTATAGATTTAAATTTATAATCATATTTCAAATATTTATAAAGAAAGTTTTAAAATAATTATTTTGAAAGCAATACAAAATAGACTTAACTGAGTTGATGGCATAACCATAGAGAAATTATTTCATGTGTGTTTATAAATATATTAATTTGAAAAAAATATGTGTATGCCTAATCTATAATCTAAGATTAAGAAGAAATCCGAAAAAAATTATTTTCAGTAATCCTGTTGTTAGTAATAATGCTGGTATTATACTTCAAATTTTCTATAATTGCAAATTATATAAATGAAAATATAAATAATATGATTTAAGTAGTTATGGTTATTATGTATTATTCTACATATAGGAAAAATAAAATTTTAAATTATTAGCATGATTGTTAGCATTCATTATGTGAAATGTCAGTTTTAGATGCAAATATAAAAGCATTTAATATGCAGAATCGCCAAAATTATGTAATTTATATTTTATAGCTCATATATACATACATATTTTATTCTCACCATAATAGTGGATATTCTGCACAAATTAAATTTAACTGTTTATATTTTATTTCTTAACACATGCATATTCTATCAAAACCCTCTACCGGTGACTCACTGTGGAGTAGGAAAAGGATGAAAGGAAATGGATTTATTGCTCTATTTCCCTTTTCTCATTATTAATGCCCACACACGTGTCTGGCTAATACAGTGAGGTAATATGAGTAAAAATAGAGTATGATAGGATTTATTTGTCATCCATGGTTCTTAGAGTGCCATTGCTTTCTTTCTGCACTTGAAGAAAATCCTTGTTAGAATGGGAAGTGTGATCTCTTGGGGCTGACATTTTCTCCACTTACTCTTTCATGGATGTGATACACTTAATTTGTACTCATTTTGAATCTTTCTGAACTCCCATGCATCACAGATCCACCAGAATTTTGAGATCTTCGTGGGGCACTGGAGCCACTATATGCCAATGGTGTGACAAAGCATGGCTTGGATACCAAAATGTGTGCACCTCCTCTTCTCAAATACGTCATCCCATCAGACTTTACTTATTAAACACAGGTTCAAAGATAAGATTATTAAGAATTTCAAAGCAGTGACACTAAACTAAGTGTAAACTAAGCACAAGGCCCTTCTGAACACAGGACTTTATGCAACGCCCAGGTTGGATGCCCACAGAGCTGGCCTTTTTTGTTCACATTCTCACCCGAACCCCAAAAATTCTACTGTAAAATGTGGTAAATGATTAAATATACTTCTCAGAATTAGTGAAACACTGCTAATAATATTCTTACAAACTGCATACACATGTCTTATTAGATTATTTATACAGCCAATAGGAGAAAATGCAATGTAAAATGGGGTTTCATGAGAACGATTCAAGTAGAGATTTTAAGTCAATTCCAGGGAAAAAGAAGAGGATCTAAGTAGAAGAAATAGAGGGAATGGCTGATTAAGAAAGTTTTGAGAGGATCAGAATGGGTTGGTTCCATGAAAATTTACACGAAGTAGCCTTTGGAATAAGAAATGCCAAGTTGTCCTTCAAGATAGGTCAGCAGGAATTAGAATGACAACTAACAGCATCTGACCATCTTTGTTTTGATGCATCCTATCCTCTCCTCAACTCCTAAGAATATTCTTGCTGGTTAGGAGTCCAAGGATTATAAAAACTACCAACAACTGCAGCCATGGAGATATTTTAAAAGCAGATAAAATTAAATTTTCATAGGGTGAGATTTATGCTTGATTTTAAGACTTATTTCTTGGATTAAAATCCTATTTTTATTTTTGGTTGTTATTTCTTAATAAATAGCTCCTCCTCTATAAATATCTCCATTCTAGTTTTCTGCAATGTATTGGCAAGAAAAATTCTTCTATGTACATTGCAACAGATATTTAATTATGATGTTTTTACATAAAATGGACCGCTGCAAAATTTGGCATAATTTGATTACCAGATTGAGAAGATCTTAATATAACATATTGTAGAAGGACTTGCATGCCCCTTAACTACTGGTAACGAGGAAAAAATAATTTATGTGAAAAACTGGAAAAAATCTAGTTCATATGACATTTTTGTTTTTGAAATGTTTAAATCTTTTAATTTTCTGTATAATTCTCTTACGCCAGTATAGGATGATTAGAAATGATTAGCGTTTTTTCTTGCCCTTTGGATGTCAGTTATGGAATTGCTCATATTCCCTGCTTATTTTGATCCATATAGCATCGAAAATGAGAAGATAATATTTTTTGAAAGCAGAGAAAAAGAACTACAGCATAAAAGGGTTTAGAAGGTAGGATGAAAAATAATGTAATGCAATAAGGAAGGAAGGCCTGTGTCAGCAAGTAGGAAAGAACACAGCTAAAATGAATCGTGCTCAAAACATAGAAAGTGTTGGGATGAAGCTTTATAATTCTTGGACTCCTAACTGGTTTAAAAGTGATATAAAATTTATAGCACTAAGAGAAAAAGAAAAGTTATGAAATTTCAGAAATTAAAAGAGGAAGAGTTTTAGATCTTGCAGAAAGTTCCAGTGTTTCCAAAGATCTTGGTAGATCTGTAACGACCAAAGGCTGTTTCATTGTGAATTTATGTTGGGTGAAATTAACCTAAAGAAAAAGTTAATCATTAGTTTCTTTGTTTTTGTTTTCTACTACCAGACTTACAAGAGATTTTAATATATAAATGTACATCAAGACTTTTCAAAAACATTTTCCTTACTTATTAGGATGCTGGGTCGTTGCTTTCTTTTCTTTTCAGTTAGAAAGACATATTAACAGTTTTAAGAACCCTCTCCCTCACTCTGATTATTTCATGTGATCCTGGGGTAAGTTTTCTACGATCATACAAACAGTTAATGGCAGTGAGACAGGAACAAAGAATACCAATACTGTTGGATACAACTTCTATATGTCCTGTATTTTACATACTTCTTATTTATTCCAAGGCAACTCTGAATCATATGCACTATTATCCCCATTTTGGATTAAAAAGGAAGTTTCAAAAAGGGAAATTAGTCACAGGCTACTAAGTGGAACATTCCTGATTCAGGTTCTAAAGCTGCTAAGGTACCCTTTCCACTCTGGAAACAATAAACAAAGTTTTAAAAATTATTTTACTTATTCATTTATTTTTAGATTCAAGATCTCACTGTCACCCAGACTAGAGTCCAGGGGTGTGCTCATAACTCACTGCAGCCTCAAACTCCTGAGCTTAAGCAATTATCCAGCCTCAGCCTCTGGAGTAGCTGGAATTGCAGAGGAGCATCACCATACTTGGCTAATTTCAATATATATATATATATTTTTGGTTAAAAACAAGGGTCTCACTACACTGCCCGGGCTGGTGGCAAATGCCTGGCCTCAAGCAATTCCCCCCTCTTGGCCTCTCAAAGCACTGGAATTATAGGCATCAGTCACTGTGCCTGGCCTAAACAAAGTTTTAATTCAGTTTTTGATCTAAAAGGTATATTTGGATATAATCCTTAGTAATATCTATTGAAAAGAAATAGCTAATGGTCGACAGTTGTGTAGTACTATTTGTCAGGTACTATCTACATCATCATATATATATATATATATATATATATCTCAGCACATTTAAACACAACAATAATAAAGCAAGGACTACAAAAAAGAGGTCAGAGAACTTGTCTAAAGTTCATAGCTCATAAATATGGAGCTATTATTTGAACTCAGATGATCTGTTCCAAAATGTCAAATATGTATTTTGTGCTAGGGAAACAATGACCAAAAAATGAAGAAAGCTGAAGAAATGAGTTAAGTCGTATGTTGCATTAAATAATCAAAATAACTGTTCAATAATTTTTTAGGGCAGCTACTACATACTACACATTGTTCAAAATGCTAGGAATGTAATGCAGAACTAGACTAAGTTCTTTTTTCTCATGAGGCCTACACTTCCATGAAGGGTTCAGTCCATTTTAAATAAGATAAATAGATACTGAGATTATGATAAAGACTTAAAGAAAAAAGATAAATAGAATGGAAAACGAGTGTGCCAGGGTAGTATTGGTGGCTATGCTAGTTCATTAGGGTAGGTACGAGCTGCTTTGCTGATAAAAGTGTTATGAGAGCTGAACCCTGAATGATGAGAAGGAGCACTCTAGTTAATGGTCTAGAGGAAGAGCACATGCAGAAAACCCGCTTCAGTAAAGCCTTGCAGTGGGTAATCTCAGCATATAAAAGACCACCAAGCTGGCCATCACACTATGGTGAGAAACTGAGATTTTTTTAAACGAAGTAAGAAACCTTTGCAGTGTTTTAAGAAGAAAATAATGGTTTATGTGTCCTGTTCATCTCTATTGGACCTGACCACCTAAATATTCTTCAGCTGATTTCTCATGGCTAGTATATATAGATATATCTCTTTGCCTAAGGCTTTCTCTGAAGCTTTGGAATTTTGGTTTGCCCTCACACAGGCAGGCAAAAGTGCTAGAAATTCACACACCTAAGGCAACCCTCAGGCAATGACTGCTGCATATAAATACCCCAGCTCCCTCACCCTTCTGGTGGGATAACTCCAAGGAGCCATTATCCAGAGTTTCTTTGGGGGCATTAAGCTTTAATAATCCATGGAGGTACCTGGCTTGATAACACATCCTTCATTGGCTGCCTCCTTTCCTTTTTTTTTTTTTTTGTTAAGTTCCCCACTCCTATCCCATATATTGCTTTGCTTCCAAAATAAGATTCTCACACATGATTTTATTTGTCTAGGGTCTGCTTCTCATGAGAACAAAACTAATGCAAGTTTTATTTACTTTCTAAAATGATTATTTTGGCTGCTGTGTGAAGAATGATGAAACTAAGGAAATTACGTAATGGAATATTCCTGCTCTAAGTGAAAGATCGTAGCGTATAGAATTAAAGAGTAGAGATGTAGGAAAGTGGATATAGAATATATTTTAAGGGTAGGGTTGATAGACATTATTGATACAGTCACATGCCACATAATGGTGTTTTGGTCAACAGTGGATTGCATATATGACAGTGGTTCCACAAGATTATAAAGCAGCTGAAAAGTTTCTGCCACCTCACGATTTCACAGTTGTCTTAATGTCATAGCATAATGCATTAATCTCATGTTTGTGGTGATGCTGGTGTAAACAAACCTACCACATTGCCAGTTGTATAAAAGTATAGCACACAAAATTATGAACAGTACCTAATACTAGATAGTGACAATAAATAACTATGTTACTGCTTTATGGCTTTACTATGCTATACATTTTATTATTGTTGTTTTGGAGTGTACTCTTTCTACTTATTGTTTTTTTTTTAAAGCAACTTTAGAACAGTCTCAGGCTGATTTTTCAGAAAGTGTTCCATAATAAGGCATTGTGATCATAGGAGGTGACAGCTCCATGCATGTTATTGCCCCTGAAGCCTTTCCAGTGGGACAAGATGTGGAGGTGGAAGACAGTGATATTAATGATTCTGACCTTGTGTTGGCCTCGGCTAATGTGTGTGTTTGTGTCTTGCATTTATTTTAAGCTTAAAAGGTAAAACAAAAAAATTTGAAGTAGAATAAAAGCTTATACAGTAAGGATTTTAAAAAATAAAATATTTTTGTACTGCTGTACAATATGTTTGTGTATTAAGCTAAGTGTTATTACAAAAAAGTTAAAAGATTAAAAAATTAAACATTTAATAGAGTAAAAAGGTGGTAATAAACTCAGAATTTTTAAAAATTTAAGGCCAGGTGTGGTGGCTCATGCCTGTAATCCCAGCACTTTGGAAGGCCAAGGCAAGAAGATCACCTGAGGTCAGGAGTTCGAGACCAGCCTGACCAACACGGAGAAACCCCGTCTCTACTAAAAATACAAAATTAGACGGGTGTGGTGGCACATGCCTGTAATCCCAGCTGCTCAGGAGGCTGAGGCAGGAGAATCTCTTGAACTCGGGAGGCAGAGGTTGTGGTGAGCTGAGATCATTCCATTGCACTCCAGCCTGGGCAAAAAGACTGAAACTCCGTCTCAAAAAAATAAAAAAAAATTAGTATCGTCAAAGTGTACAAAGTCTATAGTATTGTACAGTAATGTCCCAGCCCTTCTCATTCACTCACTATTCACTCACTGACTTACCCAAAGCAATTTCCACTCCTGCAAGCTATATTCATGGTAAATGCCCTGTACAGGTACACCACTTTGTATCTTTTGTACCATAGTTTTTAGGGTACCTTTTCTATTTTTAGATACATTAAAATAAAATACAGACATACTTACCATTGTTTAATAATTGCCTGCAATATTCAGTCTAGTAACAGGCTGTACAGGTATGTAGCCTAGAAGCAATAAGTTATACCATAAAGCTTAGCTTAGGCTATTCCATCTAGGTTTGAGTAAATATGCTCTGTGCTGTTTGCACACAGATGAAATTGCTTAACTATGCATTTCTCAGAACATATTCCTGTGGTTAAGCAACACATGACTGTATATTGTTCACGTAGGTGGTAGAAAGAAAGATTTAAAACACTCCTACATTTTTGGCTTGAGCAGCTGTGTTGATGGTACTGCCATGTACTCAGATAGGACATTTGGAAGCTTGACAGTCCAGAAAATAAACTAATATATTCTATCTGGGAAATGTTCATTTCAGCATTCTAACAGTGATGTTGTTAAGATAGCTGAATCTTTGAGTTTGCTGGTGTTGGGGAGGAGAAAAATTCAGGGTAGGAGATGTTGTTCTAGAAGTCTCCAGGACCTAACTATCATTTAATTTCGTATGACTGCATGAAATGAACTAGAGACTGATAATAACTAGAGACTTTTGAGAACAGAGTAAATATGACAATCTCCCAGCCAAAAAAAGGAGCTAACAAAAAAAGAAGGTAACAACATCCAAAAACTTGAAGTAAAGTTATGCAAGTACTGGAATTTCAAGAGAGTTTGAACAAAATCATTCTAGAAGTTTGAAATAGTTGACCATGTCATATGGTGTTGATAATTCAAAGGACACAAGACAGAAAATTGACCTTTGAATTTGTTAAGGCAGAAGTCATTGGTGGTTTGAGAAATGTCATTTAGGTGAACTGGAAGAAACAAAACTTGAATAAAGTAGGCAAATAAGATAATTGGAAATAAAAATGTTGATAAATAAATTATAGATAAGTGAGAAGTTTTTAAGAGGTTTTTTTGATATTTGCTAGAAAATGTCAGTACCTGGATACAAATAAAATCTGCACTCCATTCTACCTCCCCATTCCCAGTGGTGTTAAATCATGCTGTATACTGACAGAATGGAATCACCAGAGAAGAGATTTTTATGATTTTTTAGCAGTTTATTCAATTCACATATACACAAATTTAAAATCTTAGAATATGACTAATGAACTTCTACTATTGAAGAATAAATAAAAAAGTAAAGTTAAGCATGAATTCTATTTCAGTTGAAAATTATATCAGCCAAATTTAAAAGTTAGAAAATACAGTGTAGAGCAATTATTTTGTATTTCTCTTATTTGTAAGTGGCTAATTTCCTCCATGACGCTATACTGTTCATTGGAATACCAAATATACTCTCATTTTCAAATGGCACATGTAAGAATATCATTCACTTTTTTGTGCAAAGCCAAATATTTTAATTCAGAAAAAATGTTGTTTTAGTAACACGCTTTTTAAAAGGAATTGTGTTCATAAGATTTATGGTTTGAAAATCCTTAAAATCTTTTGTCTTCAACTAACATAAATAGTTGGCAGCTTATAAAATCATGTCAGCAAACTTTTGTTTAAATTTTAGTCTCCATGAATTCAAAACTAAAAGCATTGTCTTTTAGAACATTCTTGGTAAGTCTGTTGTTTTGGAATTTGATTAGTGAGAACAATACATGTTTTGAGTACCTCAATTTTCTCTAACACTCTCCTCTTTTGTTTGTGTTCCTTATACAATTATAGTAACTGTCGAAGATGATTTTTCATGGATGCTGCGCTATTGTACATTATTATAGTATTTCTTATTTCTGAGGTGAAATTCTGAGATAACAAAATAGGTATTCTGAGTTTAATTCAATATTACAAGGACTAAAAATGTTCAAATAGGATCACAAGGACAAAAATATCCAAATAGGACTTTTAAATGAAAAAAAATGCATGACTTAAGTGAAATTAAATAACTATTAAATACTTTTAAATTTTATTTTGTTGTAGATGAATGTGTATTAAATGACTCTAAGAGTAAGATAATAATATAATGTAATTTCTATTGGTTTTTCTTAAATTCTTATTTAAATTTTATAACATATCTTGACTTTGGAAGGGTTTCCTGTTACTATTTATATTAACTCATAATCTATTTCCTTTTTAATGTAACTAATTGAGATTTCTTAATAATGTTTCATTTATATACTAAAAAGTGTATACATAAAACTAGTTATATATGTGTATATATAAGTACATATGTATATGTAATTTATAAGTTACTTGCATGTTTTTTAGCTCCAGATTGGTTCTCACCATTAAAAGAGACATGTTGATCACCTACTGTTATGATTTGTCTGTCTCCCCACTCAAATCTCACCTTGAATTGTAATAATCCCCATGTGTCAACGGCAAGGCCAAATGGAGCTAATACAGTCATGATATATATGATATATAATCATATATATCACAATCATATGATAATATAATCATACTGTTCTCATGGTAGTGAATAAGTCTCACTAGATCTGATGATTTATAAATGAGAGTCCCCCTGCACAAGCTCTCTCTTGCCTGTTGCCATATAAGACGTGTCTTGCTTCCCCTTTGCTTTCTACCATGATTGTGAGGCTCCCAGCCATGTGAAACTGTGAGTCAATTAAACCTCTTTCCTGTATAAATTACCTAGTCCTGGATATGTCTTTATTAGCATCATGCAAACAAACTTAATCACCTAATATGTACAAGGAATGTTTTCCAGCATCGTGACTGCCCAAAAAGAATCCCAAAATGTGTTTCCCTTTATGACATATAATAGGATTTTGACTCTGTGGGCCTTTGAAGAATCCTTCTCATTTTCTTTGCAAATATTTTAAGGAAAAGCAATGGTAAGTATACTATGAACAAGCAGCTTCAAATGAAAGGAAAACTGAACAAAAAGCTCAATAACTTCTTCAGTATATTGATTCATCAATCTCCCTTATACAGGCAACGGGGCAGAAATAAAGGCAAATGGCTACTTTTTCCTTCCAGAATCTTTGAGATTTTATATATATATATACTTACATATATATAAGTAAATAAAT
>NW_016804424.1:886393-905040 GCF_001698545.2 Rhinopithecus bieti | reverse complement strand
AATAAATAAATATATATATAAATAAAATATACTTAGGCTATATACATATATAACAGTAATTATATTATTATAAATAAAATGTTAATAGAATATTTTATGTACAACATAATATAGAATTAATATAGATGTAGATTATATACAGAGATATAAATAGATCAGATAGATTTTTTCTCTCCTTTTCTATTCTTGTGAAAGTTCATTTAAATTTAATTTCTACTTTTAAGAATATAATGTTCCAACAGAGCAGTAAGGTTTTTACTTCCAACAGATACAATGTTCCAAAAGTTACTGAGCATTCATTGATAAATTTGACCCTATCTTTTATTGATTGACATACTCATTGTATGTGTGAGACACTAATCTATCAAAATATCACTCTCCTTGAACACTTCAAGTGCTTCTCCTTCAGGTGTCTTTTGCTTATTCTCTCTTAAAATGCTTCTTTGCAAATATTCTACTCCATATATCCTCATATCTCTCTCCTGCATGAGTTTAATGATTATACTCAAGCATCTCCATTTTAGTAAGGGCTTCTCGGATCACTATTTGTTTTTAAAATTACATCTTCAACCAACCTGCACTTCCTACCCCATTCTTGCTTAATTGTTCTTCTTAGTATTTATTGTCATGTAAGTTATTCTAAATTTTATTTGTTTGTACTGTTTATTGTCTATTTTGTATAAAATATTTAATTCCATGAGATCAGGAATTTGTGTATATTTTGTTCACTGCTATAGATCCCAATACTAATCCACTAAGTATATGACAAAAAATTGTGGAATAAATAAATGGAAGCAGGTGAAAATGAATGAAGATCTACATATTTACCTCCCTAGCGACTTTTCACTTGATTTGTATGTGTATTCATTAATTAATCATTTTGCTTGAATGATTGAATGATGGAGTTTCAAGCTTCTCCCACAAAAACAAAGAAAATAAGAGCTAAGTTATGGTTCTATTAACAAAGGTCAACGAACAAGTCATTCGTAAAGTACAACTAACGTATATCTCCAAATAGGTAGTCCATCCTTTATTGACCATAGTGGCATAAACTACAAAACTCTCACAATTTGCAAATAAGTTAGAATTACGAACAATTATGTTAAATAGTAAACTAATTGATACTTTATAAAATGTAAAATGTATGAGAATATCTTGAACATCAGCATAACATATAGCAATAATTGGAATAATGATGTGTAAAAGTTCTGCATTAATACCTCATCTCTGGTTAAATAAGCCCCTCTTCTACCTACATGACTTTTCTTTTTAAGCTCATTTCATATATATATATGCACATACACATACATAAAGATACTTACTGTATTTTGAGCTTAAATAATATTCTCTGTGGTATTTCTGTGAGATACTTTACAAATCTTGTTTTTTTGTTGTTGTTGTTTTTTTTTTTTTTTTTTGAGATGGAGTCTCTCTTTGTCACCCAGGCTGGAGTGCAGTGGCATGATCTTGGCTCACTGCAACCTCTGCCTCCTGGGTTCAAGCAATTCTTCTGCCTCAGCCTCCTAAGTAGCTGGGATTACAGGCGTCCACCACCACGTCTGGCTAAATTTTGTATTTTTAATAGAGATGGGGTTTCAATATGTTTGCCAGGCTGGTCTCAAACTCTTGACCTTGTGATCTGCCCACCTCGCCCTCCCAAAGTGCTGGGATTACAGGCATGAGCCACCGAGCCCGGCCTGCAAATCTTAAGACCGCTTTTCTACCTATCAATTCTGTAATCTCTGCTCTGTATAACTGCTTGCATGTCCCAAACTGTTACCTAATTAACAAAATTGTTTCCTTGTTTTCCCTGAAAAAGTGATTTATTGCTTTTATTATAAATGGCAATATTTGTTCCCTCTTAGCCTTTGCCTTGTGCATGTTATCATCATCATCACCATCATTTTCAGCCCTCATCTATCAGTCAGCCACTGGGTAGCCTAAATTAACAATAAACTTCCTGTAGAAACTTTCAGGATGATTATTTCCTGTGCTGTGCAGAAGCTTTTAAACTTGTTGTGATCCCATTTGTCCATTTTTACTTTGGTTGCCTGTGCTTGTAGGGTATTAGTCCAAAAATTTTTGCCCAGAACAATGTCCTCCAGAGTATCCCCAATGTTTTCTTGTAGTAGTTTTGTAGTTTGAGGTCTTATATTTAAGTCTTTAATCTATCTTGATTTGATTTTTGTATATGGCCAGAGATAGAAATCCAGTTTTCTTATGCATATGGATATCCATTTTTCCCAGTACCATGTACTAAAGAATCTTTCTTCCCCAGTGTGTGTTCTTGGGACCTTTGTCAAAAATGTGTTCACTATAGGTATAAGGATTTGTTTCTGGGTTTTCTATCATGTTCCATTGGTCTATATGTCTGTTTTTATGCAAATACCATGTTGTTTTGCGTACTGTCACTCTGCAGTATAATTTGAAGTTGGGTAATGTCATTCCTCCAGTTCCTTCCTCTTTTTGCTTAAGACAGCTTTGGCTATTCTGGGTCATTTGTGGTTCCATATAACTTTTAGATTGTTTTTTCTATTTCTGTAAAAAAAAAATGTCACTGATATTTTGGTAGGAATTTCATTGAATCTGTAGACTGCTTTGGTAGTATGCACATTTTAACAATATTAATTCTTCCAATCCATGAACATGAAACATTTTTTCTTTTTTGTGTGTGTCTTCTTCAATTTCTTTCATCAGTGTTTTATAGTTTTCATTATAGAGATATTTCACTTCTTTTAAAATTTCTAGGTATTTAATTTTATTTGTGGATATTGTAAATGGAGTTACTTTTTTATTTCCTTTTCAGATTTCTCACTGATGGCATATATAAATGTTACTGATTTTTTATGCTGATTTTTTTATCCTGCAACTTTACTGAGTTTGTTCATCAGTTTTATTAGTTTTTTGATGGAGTCTTTAGGTCTTTCTGTATACAAAATCATATCGTAGCAAACAAGGATACAAGCATCCTTGTATCCCAGGGATAAATCCCATTTGGTCAAGATGAAAGGATCTTTCTAATATATTGTTGAATTCAGTTTGCTAGTATTTTACTGAGAATTTTTGGATAAATATTCATCAGAGATATTAGCCTGTAATTTTCTTTTCTTCATGTGTCTTTGTCTGGTTTTGGTATCAGGGTAATACTGATCTCATAGAATGAGTTTGGAATTATTCCCTCCTCCTCTTTTTCAGAATAGTCTGACTCGAATTGGTATGAGTTCTTTAAGTCTTTGGTCAAATTCAGCAGAGAAGCCACTGGGTCATGGGCTTTTCTTTTCTGGGAGACTTTCCATGAAAGCTTCAATTCTGTTACTTGTTACTGGTCTGTTCAGGTTTTGAATTTCTTCTTGGCTCAGATTTCATAGGTTGTATGTGTCTAGGAATTTGTCCATTTCTTCTAGATTTTCCAGTCTGATGGCATATAACTGCTTATAGCAGCCACTAATGATCCTTTGAAGTTCTGTGGTATCAGTGGTAATATCTCATTTTTCACCTCTGATTTCATTTATTTGGATCTTCTCCCTTTTTTCTTACCTAGTCTCACTAAAGATTTCTCAATTTTGTTTAACTTTTCAGAAAACCAACTTTCTGTTTCATTGATCTTTAGTATTGTTTTCTTCATTTCAATTTCATTTATTTCTGCTCTAATCTTTATTATTTATTTTTTCCACTAAGTTTGGGTTTGGTTTGCTCTTGCTTTTCTAGTTCTTAAAGGTGCATCATTAGGTTGTTTATTTGAAGTCTGTCTTCTTTTTTAGTGTAGGTACACATAACTATAAACTTGCCTCTTAGTATTGTTTTTACTGTATCTCACAGGTTGTGGTATGTTGTATTTCTTTTATCTTTTGTCACAATAATCTTTTAAATATTCTTCTTAATTTATTCATTGACTCACTAGTCATTCAGAAGCATATTATTTAATTCCATGTGTTTGTATAGCTTCCAGAATTCCTCTTGTTATTGATTTCCAGTGTTATTCCATTGTGGAAGGAGAAGTTACTTGATATTATTTCAGGTTTTATTAAAAATGTTTTAAGACTTGTTATGTGATCTAACATATGATATATCCTTGAGAATGAGCCTTGTGCTGGAGAAAAGAATATGTTTTCTTCAGCCATTGCATGAAATATTTTAAAAATATCTATTAGGGTCATTTGGTTGATAGTGAAGATTAAGTTTGATGTTTCTTTGTTGACTTTCTGTTTGAAAGATCTGTCCAACTCTGAAAGTGGGGTTTTGAAATCTCCCGCTAATATTGTATTGGGATCTATCTCTCTCTTTAGCTCTAATAATATTTGCCTTATATACCTGGGTGTTCCATTGTTGGGTACATATATATTTTAATTTCTTATATCTCTTGCTGAACTGACCATTTATCATTACATAATGACCTTCTCTGTCTCTTACAGCTTTTGTCTTAAAACCTATTTTTTTCTGATGTAAGTATAGCTACTCCTACTGGTTCCAGATATTCTAAAATATTTGGATGTTGTGCTATAAGCTGCACCTGCTTTATGGCGCACCACAAGCCCAGTGATGCTGTGGTTCTTGAAGACTCATAGAGATATTGCCTTGCTGGTCTTAGACAAAATCCCGAAGAATTCTCTGGATTACCAGGCAGAGTCTCTTGTTTACCTTCCTTATTTTCTCCCAAGCAAATGGGGTCTCTTTGTTCTAAGCTACTGGGAGCTGCGGGTGGAGTGACAAAATCACTTCTGTGGCCACCACTACTAGGGCTGCACTGGTTGAGACCTAATGCCAGCACAGCACTGAGTCTCACCCAAGGCCTGATTTAACCACTCCCTGGCTACTGCCTATGTTCACTCAAGGCCCTGGGTTCCTATAGTCAGCAGGTGACAAGGCAAACCAGGACAGTTTACTTCCCTTCATGGCAGGGAGTTCCCCCAAGTGATGGGCAGGTCCAGAGATACCAGGAGCCGGGTACTAGAGTCAAAAACTTAGAAGTCTACCTGGTGTTTTAATGCACTGCAGCTCAGTTGGCACTCAAACCTCAAGACACAGTCCTTCCCACTCTTCCCTCCCATTTTCAAAGGCAGAGAAGCCTCACCATGTGACCACCACCACCACAGGCTCACAGAAAGTACTGCCAGACTATTGCCAATGTTCCCTTAAGACCCAAGGGTTCTTTAGTCAGCTTGTGTAAATGCTGCCTGGCCTGGGACTCACCCTATAGGACAGTGGGTTCCCCTCTGGTCCAGTGTAAGTCCAGAAGTGCCATCTAAGGGCCAAGTCCTGGAACCAGGGACGCCAAGAGTCCACTTGGTGCTCTACCCCTCTGTTGCTGAGCTGGTACCTAAGGTGCAAGATAAAGTCACCTTTACATTTCCCTCTGCTTTTCTCAAGCAGAAGGAATCTTGCACCATAGTCACCACAGCTGGGAATGTGCTGATTCGCACCTGAAGACAGCAAGTCTCAGAGTGTCGACCATGGCTCTTAACATAGCAGCACATGGGTATCACTCCTGATTGTTCAGTGGCCAAGGGCTCTCTAGTTAGCAGGTTAATAATTCTACCAGTACTAGTTTCTTCCCTTCAAGACAGAGGGTTTCCCCTCTGTGGCTAAAGATGTGACTAGAAATGCCATTCAGGAGCTAGGGCCTGGAACAGGGGCCTCATGACTCTGACCAAAGCCTTATTCTGCTGTGGTTGAGCTTTGTCCAAGATGCATGACAAAGATCTCCCCACTTTTCCCTCTCCCCTCCTCAAGTGAAAGGAAGGGGTCTCTTTTGTAGCCGTGAGCTGTGTAGCCTGAGGTTAGGGGAGGGGTGATGCCAACACTCCCTTGTCACCTGGTTGGTGTCCCAGTAGATCATGTGCCCCTCAGTCCTCTGGCTCTGGGCCCAGTTCAGAGCTAGGACTCACCCAGGATTTGCAGTCTTTGTTGCTTAGATTCTCTTTCAAGTTTATTTTGGGCCCCAGAGCACTTTGGCCCCAAAATGGCGAGGTTTGTGGGAATTCAAGTTTTGACCTCTGGGATCAGTGATTCCTCTCTAATGAGGGCTGGTTTAAATGCTCCCTTCATGGGCGGGAGTCAGCTGAGTTTGGTCCAGTGTTTTTTCTGCTATCACAGGGCAGGACTAAGTTTTATGCCTCACAATAACTGTGGTCTGCCTCTCCCCAGAGCACAGAACACTCTGCACCACTCCATCACTACTAGAATATGGGGGAGGTGTGGCACTGGTAATTCAAGACTGTTTTTCCTACCTCTTCAGTGCCTCTTTCAGTGATATAAAGTTAAAAGCAGGTACTATGAGTGTTCACCTGATTTTTGGTTCTTATGACAGTGCTTTCTTATGTGTGTAGACAGTTGTTAAATTGATGTCTCTGTGGGGGTGATAATCAGTGAAGCCTTCTGTTCCACCATCTTGTTCCACCCTTCTGGCTCTGATTTAGATGATATTTAAATGAGACGTCAAACTTTAAACTTCAAAGTTGAAGATGAAACTAGTTTTGGATTTATTGAGATGGAATGAATGATACGAATTATAGGAGGTGAAGGATGGAGTAAAACATGGATTGAGTTTGTTTCCCCACAGAAATATTTATCTTGAAATTTTAAGCTGAGTGTGATGGTATTAGGAGGTGGGCTCTTAGGGAGATGACTGGGTCATAAGGATAGGGCCCTCATTAGTAGGATTAGTTCTCCTTTCAAGGAGACTCCAGAGAGCTCTGTCACCCTCTCTGTTATGTGAGGAAAAAAGGACCTTTACTGTAACCTGACCATCTTGGTACCCTGATCTCAGACTTCCAGTTTTCAGAACTGGAGAAACAAATTTTTGTTTTTTATAAGCCATCAGTCTCTGGTAGTTTGTTGTAACAGCTCAAGTAACTAAGACTGTTGCCTTACCAGACTAATACAGTAAATTTCCCAAATTCATCCATCTAAGGAAATGCTAGAGGTAGAATATGAATCAGAAAATTAACTCAAGTCTGCATTATGAGAAACTTCTCGATAACCTTTCACAGGTATGAGTTCAATTAAAAAATGAGAGAAAATTAGCCAAGAAGAGGGTCCTGAAATTGAAAAGTTCTCTGAGCCTTGCTAAGACTTTAGAAGACATGTTCCTTTTCGCAGTCTTATAATATCAACAGGCAAATGTATTTGCAACTGCACCTTTTTATAATGACCAATTTGTTTAAGTATTGTGGATGCCTCAAATTATTTTATATTCTATATACATTTCCTTCGTTCCTCAATATGTTTCATTCCTTCCTAAAACTTCACATTAGTTTCCTGTGGCAGTAGTAACAAATTGTTACAATGTTGTTCAGTATTTTCTTGTTGTTTTAAGTCACCACAAACTGGGTGGCTTAAAACAACAGAAATATTCTCTCACAGTCTGGAGGCTATAAAATCAAAATCAAGGTATAGACAGGGTCATACTATCTCTAAAGGATTTAGGAAAGGATCATTGCAGCCCATGGAGGAAAGGAGACTAGGGAACCCACAGTGACTGGCAAAGTTGATTACTTTAACTGGAGTATAACCTTCCTAAAGACTGCTGACATATTTTATTCCTCTAGGGGGCATATTTTATGTCCCTCAGACATTCCACACATTCCTATAAGAGATTATTGGTGGAATTATTATTTCTTTCTCAATTTAGATCAGGTTTCTTCTTCTTGTCCATCATCATTTATTAATTTCACGAACATTTATTAATTGTCAATTATGTGCCAAACACAATGCAATAATATAAAAACAGATTTCTTTTTACAATAAAATAAAATAAAAACAGAAAATATGCCTTAGTTTTTTTTGTTTGTTTGTTTTTGTTTTGAGACGGAGTCTCAATGTCTCTGAGGCTGGAGTGCAGTGGCGCGATCTCGGCTCACTGCAAGCTCCGCCTCCCGGGTTCACACCATTCTCCTGCCTCAGCCTCCGGAGTAGCTGGGACTACAGGCACCCGCCACCATGCCCGGCTAATTTTTTGTATTTTAGTAGAGACGGGGTTTCACCTTGTTAGCCAGGATGGTCTCGATTTCCTGACCTCGTGATCCGCCCACCTCAGCCTCCCAAAGTGCTGGGATTACAGGCGTGAACCACGGCGCCCGGCCTGCCTTGGGTTTTAATCACTTTCATCTTTGTTATAATTTTTGGAGTCAGATATTTCCATCTAAATTACTATGTGCTTTTGCTTATTTTATTTATATTACATTATTCTTCTCTATTAGCAAAATTAGGTATGCATAAAATAGAAACTCCTTAAAGACAGAGTTTCTTGGCTATTTCATGAATATTCCTTGAAGACCCTATAAAGTATAATATGTTGCAATAAAGTATATATTCACTTAATGAAATAATGGAAAAAGCAAGAAAGAAAATCAAATTATAACCTTAAGAGTATTTTTAAAACTTTTTATTTTATAGGGAGGAGAAGTTGATATTGTAGCTTTCTGAAGCTGAGTTTGAATCACTGTACTATATTTGATAATATCACACAGATCAACATCTTTGACTGCATCTCTCAATACATGTACTAATTGTTTAAAGAGAAACTAATAATATCCTTGGATAATAGCAGTCTGAGAGATAATTAAGAATGGGAAAAATACATCAATATATTTGCTATTGTGGGTTACCAAATATAATGAAATTAAGCCAAAACTGCTTTTTCTGAAAGGAAAATATACTCATTTTATTTCAGGTCAACTAATAACGTATTATACCTAAGAAAGTAGAGCATTGCTACAGCCTTTTATGTTACCTTGGAAAAAGGTTATTTCAACACTATCATTAATTTATTAGTACAAAACTGGATAATTTCCCCAAGGTTCTTAAAATTTGAGAGTATATCTTTGAGGCTTCTGAAATGCAATTATTGGAAAATGAAGAAAAAGCTTAAATTGGAAATAATGTAATAATCTTTGACTTCTAATATCACAATCAATCCAAAGAGAGTAGTTTTACCATGTATAGAGTATAAAGTGAAAATGAACCTCTTGCTCTAATTAGTGTTGTAATATGTTTGTGTGCCTGGATGTGTATATTTTCATCTTGTTAAAAACAACACAAAGACATTTATGAAATAGATTAGTCATAATTCAATAAAAGGAAGTAAAAGGAACCTAAAATCACCAAATAATTGATAAATCATAATAGGTTTTTAGGAAGTGTACAAAGGCCAGGTACAATTTCAGACAAATTCTTTATTTCTACTTATAGTTTTGGCCCAAAACCCCACATAATCTCCAAACCTGATATACTGGGCTAGATTATAAGGAAGCGTCGATGACTCTTTAGACTCTGAAAGGCTATGACTCAGTAACTGTGTAAGATACCTCAGAGAAACAGTGAATTTCTGAGAGCAAGTCCAGGCAGACGTTATATCTGAGATTTCGTGTTCTTCTCAAGAGCCTCAGTGGAAGGGGAAGATTTGGAGATTGGGGAATAAACAGTCTGGAAGGAGAATTAGCTGATTGAGCAAACTCCAAACTCCCCTTTTCTGGCAGAATGACTGGAAATTTTGAGCCCAACACTTTAATACATTTTGTCTTACACACCTCTCCTTAACTCACATGCTTAGCAACCTGGTTGCTTTTGTTGGTTATAAAACCTCATAAAACTCCACTCCAAGTCAAATATCTAAAATATAAGTTCCTAAGCATTATTCACTTATTTCAAGATTGGTCCTCTTTGGAGGATTGGGAATAAATATTTTGTGCTGTAATGTTGACAATGTACTTCTGATAAACTATATCTCAATGAAAGGCAAAGACCGAGTGAAAGAAAATGACTCAGGTGTACTTAGATATATTTGAAAAATTATTATTTTATTTCCTTATTATGAATATAGAATTGAACTAGTGCATTATGTTTTCTGTATCTCATTGTAAAAAAATGTAACTATTTATTATTGCTTTACTAGGAAGCTTTGAGAAACTTTCTGTGTTCATTCTCTTCACAGTTAAGATGTGATATTCTTGACATTATAGAAAATGCCATCATATAACTTTCATTTAATTACATTTATATTCAGCAAACTTAATCTAATTCAAATTTCTGTATTTATAACTTGAATATATAAATTTATTTTAATAAAAAAGGAAATCAAGTTTTGTACCATATACCAAAACATTTACTTTGAGAAATTAATGAGAGATTTTATAAGGAAAGACATTTTATGTTTAATGTTTCTTAGCTAAGGAAAAATATAGCTATGCTCTTTTACCGTTTATTTTAGATATTCAATTTTCTTGAATTTGGCATCTGCAAAAATGACCTGAACTATAAGAGGTTATACACAATAAAATTACCAAAATGCTTGGAAATTAAGGACTTCAAAATCAAGCTAATGTCTTCTGCTCCGTGTTCCTACGACTGTTTGAGCTACAACATTAAAGAATACTAAGCATCATATTCTTCTGTAAATCTAGATTAAGATGACTCTTTTAAAGTTACACTTTTCTGTTGATGCATTGTAGTTATATTACATTTGAAAATAAGCATTTAAAACTCCACAAAAGGAAAAACAGATTCATAGCTAAATTACCCATTTAAGTGAAAAATGGTTCAGCTGAACAATAAACCTGACTAATATCAGGCTTTATTGCAATTTAGAGCCAATTGACAAAATCATTGTCAATGAGTGGCTGTTTTACAGAATGTCTTTTACCCTCCAAAAATTGTTATACTTTTCCCAAAACATCTTTCACATGCTGAACTCAATATACCACTTATTTCCCCTCTCAGTATTGTAAATGATATGCATGAACTTCCTATTCCTCACTCCCATATTATTTTCTTTGTATAATCTCCATTTTCAAGTCTGTCTATTTCCAGGAAACTCATCTAGACAGTTTTAAATTCAATAATAAATAAATGTTTGATTTGGTCTCATTTACTATGACCAAGCAAGTTATAATAGTTCTCTAACTGTTGGTTGTTGACCTCAAAACAGTAATTTTTATCTAGTGAAGCTTTTCTGAATAGACAATGAAAAACAAACTCTCTGAATCATTCATTCATACTCATTTTGATACACCTGGGTAAATGAATCTAAAGGTGAATAAATGCATAAGCCTTTCACATTTTTAACCTACTTTATTATATTCAGCTTTTGCTTATTTACTGATAATGAGCACTATAGTCTTGATAAATCCGAAAAAACAGAAAACTTTTCTTATTCTCATAAAGTTCACATCTATTTGTAAATCGCATTTAACTATAGGCCCTATAAAACAAAGCAAAAATATTTTCAAATTTACTCTGTGAACACTGAACATAATGAAATAAATGCCTAGGAGTATTCATTATTTTCCTTTTGTAAAAAACAATTCTCTCTTCAAAATCTTATTGTGTATCTGCTGTGCTAAATTCTTTCATTATGAAAGAAAAATAAATCCTGCATCTACGTGATTAAAGTCTAAGGTGCACATGCAAATATATTATTACCACATATCAGCTCTTTAATTCTTTAATTCATCAAATGCTTATAGAAGTCCTTCTGTGAACCAGTCTCTGCCAGAAACTGGGGATATAATAGTGTGCAAAATTATGGTCCTGCTTTCAAAGATTTTAATAATTTTCAGAGGAGACATGGGGTAATAAATATAATACAAATAAACATCAGTTTTTAAACTGTCACAAGTATTATGAGGAAAAAGCAAATAGTATATATGAATAGGACATGACCTAGTTTGGACTGAAAAAACAGTGATGTTATCCACACACATGTGACTTCAATTGACAGCTGTTTTCACAAGTTGTAAAACAAGTTAGGAGAAGGAAGAGAAGATGAAAAACAACTTTAATGGAGACTTGGCTAAAACTATATTCTTGACAATGCTGATAAGTGAAAATAAATAATTTATGGGGGAAAAATCTATATGTGTAACCTTTACTCACTTTACCCAGCGAGTCTTCACTTTAAAGTCTTCTGGTATTTTAAGTGAGCTGGTCTTTATTTTCACTTAACATACTCATTTAGAAGATTGAATATTGAGCGACCATTTTAATAATCAGTTTAGATAAAGGAAATCAATCAGCAAAATCTTTCTAGAATTTCTTTGACAGTCTCCTACATGTTTGACAAACTTATTCAGATGCACGTTCCAAATAAAAAAATACACTGTACATCATTCATGAAGGGTTATATGCTATTCACAAAGGTGTTACTAAATTTTTGCAGATTGCTCATAAATGTATTATTTAAAACTCATGGTTACATTTTAAAAATCGAATGTGAAAACAGAACCACGAAAGAAAAGGAAGACAGAACAAGAAAATCACTATGCAGAGAGACCTAAATTCTCATACTCCATTCATAGAGAATGTGCTCTCACAGAGAACATTGAATGTGATTGAACAGTGATTCATGTAAAAAGTGGCAATAGCTGTATTAGTCAGGATTATTCAGAGAGGACAGCCATGGGCCTACTACAAAGTGGCAAAAATTTTGTGAATGGGTTACTAGGGGGTAATTTTAAGTAGTACTATTTCCATTTCCACCCTTTATTCTTGACCTCACAAATCTTGGCTATGGGAGAAATAGCACTGCATATTGGATGCTGATTCAGAGCATATATAGCCTGGGAAAACTTTTCCCAGCCCTGCAAAGTATTGCCACCTAGCTGGTGCTGTAACTGAGCCCTCAAAAGGTCATTCCACTGCTCTGTCAAACCAACTGTTCAGTATGGTGGAAAATATGGTTAAGACCCGTGTGCATGGGCTTATGGTCCCACTGCTTTTGCTGTGAGGTGTGTTCCCTGATCAGAAGCAATGCTGTGAGGAATATCGTAACAGTGAATAAGGCGTTCTGTAAGTCCATGAATGGTAGATTTGGCAGAAGCATTGTATGCAGGGAAGCAAACTGTATCTAAATAGAGTAAGGATCTGTTTCAATAAGAACAAAATGCTGCCCCTTCCCTGATGGAGGTGGGCCAGTATGATCAACTTGCCTCTAGTTAGTAGGCTGAACACCCAAATAAATGATGCCATGTTGGAAAAATTGTTTATCTCTACTACTAGCAGATTAAACACTCAACAGAAGCCATAGTCAGGTCTGCTTTGTTGAATAGAAGCCCATGTTGCTGAGCCATGCATAACCTCTGTCTCTCCATCTCTGCCACCATGGCCTCTTCATTCATGAGCCCATTGGATGATGACAGTGGTATCTGGGGAAAGAGGCTGACCGGTAACCACTGGACAGGCCATCCTATCCACTTGACTTGTAAAACCCTTCTCTGCTGAGGTCACTCTTTACTGAACATTCACATGGCACATACATATTTATATTTTCTGCCTGCAGAGGTCTATCCTGATACCTCCTCCTCAAATTTCCTTGTCATGAATTTTTCAATCATGTTTCTTCCAAGCTCCTAACCAGCCAGCCAAGCCATTGGCCACAGCTAATAAATTGGTATGTTATTACACATCTGGACATTTCTTCTTCCAGAAAAGTGAACAACTAGGTGTACTGATCAATGTTCTGCACACTGGGAAGATTTCTCTTCACCACTGTCCTTCAGGGATGCCCCAAAATAAGGCTATTATGCTGCAGCTGTCCACTTTTGAGTGATGCCTGCATATCACACGCGAGCATCTATAAACCAAGCCCTAGTCTCCTCTTCCTTTGTTGATTGATGGTCAGGAAGTCCCCCATGAGACCATAGGGGCAGGTTGAGAGACAGAAGGAAGTGAAGCAGGAGTGGGTACCATGGACAACTGGGCCACTTTTTCGTATAACTTACTTGTTTCTTCAGGGCCTTCTTAAGATCAGTCACACATTTCCACTTGATGATGAAGTGCTGCTTAGCTCATCCGATTTTATGGCTTGGTGCATCAGATAACTCTCAGTGAATGATGAGCAGCTCAAGTTGCATGGTAACCTGATAGCCTGTGGTTAAGTGTTCAGTCTCTACTAAGTCTCAGCCGGTCAAGAGCTGTTTATCAAAAGGAGAGAAGTTGTCTAATTATTTGCAGAGAATGGAAGAGCTTTGCTCCAAAATATTGAGGAACTGTGCTGTGAGTCACCTATACTGGCCTACCAAATTCTCCAAACAGCATCTTTACCACTGACACTTCAAGTATTATTGTATCTGCTGAATCATATGTTCTAGTAGCAGAGGAGCTTGCCCAGCAGCCTGGACCTGTTGCAGAGCTTTCTACTTTTCTGAGACCCAGTCAAAACTATCAACTCTATGAGTCCCTCAGTAAATTTGATAAATGAATTCAGTAAAGTTTCAGGATACCAAATAAATGTACAAAAATCAATTCTACAGATCGTTTTTACCACTTGAAGTTCCTTTAAAGCATAAATTTTGATTTCAATTTAAATTCCATCTCTCATTTAAGAAGTAACACACCGAAGTGAGAATCATATTGCCCCCAAAATCTAACCTTTACTAGGAATGGTGCATTTTGGTTGTAGAAGTGGCAGATCTAACAACTTATCTTCCACCTTAGAAGAAAAATCTCAACATGCACTCACCAATGGACCACTAGAAATTTTAATAAGATAGTACATTCCAGAATTTGTCATATTGATTTCCTACTCTTTGGCATGTTAATGCCTTACCAGTAAGTCTGGAGTCATTGAGTCGTTGTTATTTCTTGCTCCCTGGGCCCAGTTAGCCTAATATCATCAATGTAATGGATAATAAAGAATCTAGTGGAAGCGAAGGGTGATCAAAAGCACTGCAAACTGAATTATGTATAGGGTTAGAGAGTTGATATACCCCTGAGCTACAACATGGAAGGTGCATTGCTGGCTTTGCCCCCTGAAAGCAAACTGCTTCTGATGGTCTTTATTGGCAAGGATGGTGAAAAAAGGCATCTACCAGATAAATAGCTGCATACTAGGTACAGGGAATGTGTTAATTTGCTCAAGCCATAAAACCACAGCTGGTATAGCAGCTGCAGTTGGAGTCACCACGTGGTTAAGCTTAGGATAATCCATTGTCATTATCCAAGATCCATCTGTGATCTGTGCAAGCCAAACAGGAGAGTTGAATCGAGATGTGATGGGAATCACCACCTCTGCATCCTACAAGTCTTTGATGTGGCACTAGTTGCTATAATCTTTCGAGGAATATTATATTGCTTTTGGTTTACTATTTTCCGAAGTACAGGAAATTCTAGTGGCTTCCACTTGGTCTTTCCCGTCATAATACCTCTCACTGTATGGGTCAGGAAACCAATGTGGGAATTCTGTCAGCTACTGAGTGTACCTAGTCCAATTATGCACTCTGGAACTGGAGAAATAATCACAAGATGGGTTCAGGGACACACTGAATCTGCTGTGAGGTGAACCAGAACTAAAATTCCATTGGTCACCTGACTTTCATAAGCCCCTACTCTAACCTGTGGGTCACAGTGACATTTTGAGTCTCCTAGAATTAGTGTCGGTTCAGAGCCAGTGTCCAGCAGTCTCTAAAAGTTCTGATCATTTCCTTTCCTACATGCACAGTTACTCTGGTAAAAGACTGTAGCTCACTTTGGGGAAGGCGGGAAAAAGGATTAGCCGAATACATTTTTGATAGTGGGCCAGAGTCCTTCCCGCAAAGGACGAGGCTGATCTCTTAATTAAGGTGTTCTGGGTTGATAAATGAGCCCAAGTCTAGGAATTGACTTAGGAAGGGTGACTCTCTTCTTTTGATTCAAGTTAGAGTTTCCTTCACTTGACCTAGAACTTTTCTGCTTATAAAGATTAAGTAAGATTTCAGTAGGCTTCTCATTTATCTCACTTCTAGGAACATTAGAAGATTTGATCCCTCCTCCTAATTAACTATATGACCATGTACTCCCCCTTAGAATTTGCTTTCAAATGTAGAAATAGGAAAAAATAATATCTAGCTTTTATTTGTATCTTCTAGATAAAATAAAACAATAGATAGGTCTACAAGCATAACACTCATAGTAATGAATGCTAAATATACAGAATTATTTTCATGACAATAACTTTACAGTATTAGGAACATTCAGAAGTGGAATATATGTTCAAAATAAATCAGAAGATTTGATTTTTTAAGTAAAATTTCACATATTTACGTGTTGCTTTCTAGATTTTAGTCCCTCTGCTCACATTTAAAGAGCTATTATCTAATATATGTAGCAGTAAAATGCAAGTTTAATATGTACTCTTCTAAATTATTTTAACATCAATCTATTACAACTGGTAGAGATTTAATTTTGACTCATTGTGTTTATTATCAGGAAAAAAATTTCTTCTTATTTTACTTATACAGTTTTATTTATTTTTATTGTTTTGAAACAGAGTATTGCTCTGTCACCCAGGCTGGAGTGCATGTGCCACAATCCCAACCCACTGCAGCCTTGACATCCCAGGCTAAAGCAGTCCTCCCACCTCAGCCTCCCAAGTGACTTAGCACCACAGGCACTCCATCACGCCTGGCTAATTGTTGTATCTTTTGTAGAAACGGGGTCTCACAATGTTGCTCAAGCTGGTCTCAATCTCCTAGGCTGAAGCGATCCTCCTGCCTCAGCCTCCCAAATTGTTAGGATTATAGGCATAAGCCACTGCACCCAGCCTACTTATACAAGTGTATAAAGAAAATATTACAGCATTTTCAAAAGATCATGTCATTTTATGAAGACAGCAGAATGATTTTATTTTATAGAATAGTTTATCATCAATGACAAAAAATTATCAGAGTTATTATATTGCAGAGGAACAGTTTCCCTGAGAAACAGAATCATTAGAACCAATAGGATATATATACATATAGAGAGATATATTTTAGGTAATTTGTTCACACAACTGTGGGATTGGCAAGTCCAAAATCTGCAGTCAGCCCAGAGAGACAGGGAAGTGCTGATGTTGCAGCTGAGACTGAAGGCTGACTAGAGGCCGAATTGCTTTTTACATGAGACACTCTCGTTCTCTTAAAGCCATCAATTAATTTCATAAAGCCCATCCACATTACTGAAGTTATTCTGCTTTGCTCAAAAATCTACTAATTTAAATGTTAATCACAACTGAAAAACACCCCCACAGTAACTTATAGAACAGTGTTTGCCATCTGAATACCACAGCCTAAACACATTGACTCATAAATTTTACCATCACAAGCACAATGATACCATATGATTCTGAGTTCATAAGGCAAGCCCATTCTCTAGTGATAAATTTATTTTCAACAAATTACAATGCAACTAAGACCTCATATTTGAAGACTAGAATGAGCATACTCTGATTACTTGAGTTCAAGAGTTCAAAAATTGTTTACAGTTTGGGATTTGAAAGAAGCAAAATTATTTTTTTAACCAACTAAATATGGGACATTATCTAGAACTCATGAATGTATTGCATAAAATAATTGTATGCACGAATATATTTTTACAGAGTTTTCGAGTGGAAAAAAAGGAATTTTCTCTTGTGTTGAAAAATCTAATGATTCTCTTCAATGAGGGCTAAAAATACAAGATAATATATAACTATAGAAACTAAACTTTCTCATTTATCCTGTTAGTGTTCCTGACATGACATCTCTTACAAGAAATTTGACATAGAGTGCCTTTGATTTATTTGGTTATATGCTAGTATCTTCTGACAAAATATTAGTTTTTGGAGACCAAGGATGATATCTTACCTTTCTTTATATCCCTGGCACATGTCAGTGTGTACAGGGTGAGACTTTAACAATGTTTTGTTTTGTTTTGTTTTATATACTTTAAGTTATAGGGTACATGTGCACAACGTGCAGGATTTTTACATATGTATGCATGTGCCATGTTGCTGTGCTGCACCTGTTAACTCGTCATTTACATTAGGTATATCTCCTAATGCTATCCCTCTCCACTTCTTCCCCCACCTCATGACAGGCCCCAGTGTGTGATGCTCCCCTTCCTGTGTCCAAATGTTTTCATTGTTCAGTTTCCACCTATGAATGAGAACATGTGGTGTTCGGTTTTCTGTCCTGGTGATAGTTTGCTCAGAATGGTGGTTTCCAGCTTTATCCATTCCCTACAAAGGACATGAACTCATCCTTTTTTATGGCTGCATAGGATTCCATGGTGTATATGTGCCACATTTTCTCAATCCACTCTATCATTGATGGACATTTGGGTTGGTTCCAAGTCTTTGTTATTGTGAATAGAGTCACAATAAACATATGTGTATGTATGTCTTTATAGCAGCATGATTTATAATCCTTTGGGTATATACCCAGTAATGGGATGGCTGGGTCAAATGGTATTTCTAGCTCTAGATCCTTGAGGAATTGCCACATTGACTTCCATAATGGTTGAACAAGTTTACAGTCCCACCAACAGTGTAAAAGTGTTCCTATTTCTCCACATCCTCCCCAGCACCTGTTGTTTCCTAACTTTTTAATGATCACCATTCTTACTGGTGTGAGATGGTATCTCATTGTGGTTTTGATTTGCATTTCTCTGATGGTGAGTGATGATGAGCATTTTTTCATGTGTCTGTTGGCTGCATGAATGTCTTCTTTTGAGAAGTGTCTGTTCATATCCTTTGCCCACTTTTTGATGGGGTTGTTTGATCTTTTCTTGTAAATTTGTTTAAGTTCTTTGTAGATTCTGGATATTAGCCCTTTGTCAGATATGTAGACTGAAAAAATTTTCTCCCATTCTGTAGGTTGCCTGTTCACTTTGATGGTAGTTTCTTTTGCTTTGCAGAAGCTCTTTAGTTTAATTAG
>NW_016804424.1:794928-883462 GCF_001698545.2 Rhinopithecus bieti | reverse complement strand
AAAAAAAGAACGTTGAATATTGGCCCCCACTCTCTTCTGGCTTGTAGAGTTTCTGCCGAGAGATCTGCTGTTAGTCTGATGGGCTTCCCTTTGTGGGTAACCTGACCTTTCTCTCTGGCTTCCCTTAATATTTTTACCTTCATTTCAACTTTGGTGAATCTGACAATTATGTGCCTTGGAGTTGCTCTTCTCGAGGAGTATCTTTGTGGCATTCTCTGTATTTCCTGAATTAGAATGTTGACATGCCTTGCTAGGTTGGGGAAGTTCTCCCGGATAATATCCTGAAGAGTGTTTTCCAACTTGATTCTATTCTCCCCCTCACTTTCAGGTGCACCAATCAGACGTAGATTTGGTCTTTTCACATAGACCCATATTTCTTGGAGGCTTTGTTCATTTCTCTTTACTCTTTTTTCTCTAAACTTCTCTTCTCACTTCATTTGATTCATTTGATCTTCAATCACTGATACCCTGTCATCCACTTGATCAAATCGGCTACTGAAGCTTGTGCATGTGTCACATAGTTCTCATGCCATGGTTTTCAGCTCCATTAGGTCATTTAAGGACTTCTCTACATTGTTTATTGTAGTCAGTCATTCGTCTAGTCTTTTTTCAAGGATTTTAGCTTCTTTGTGATAGGTTCGTACATGCTCCTTTAGCTCAGAGAAGTTTGTTATTACCAATCATCTGAAGCCTTCTTCCCGCAACTTGTCAAAGTCATTCTCCGTCCAGCTTTGTTCCGTTGCTGGTGAGGAGCATCTTTCCTTTGGAGGAGAAGAGGCACTCTGATTTTTAGAATTTTCAGATTTTCTGCTCTGGTTTCTCCCCATCTTTGTGGTTTTATCTACCTTTGGTTTTTGATTATGGTGACGTACAGATGGAGTTTTGGTGTAGATGTCCTTTCTGTTTGTTAGTTTTCCTTCTAACAGTCAGGACCTGCAGCTGCAGGTCTGTTGCAGTTTGCTGGAGGTCCACTCCAGACCCTGTTTGCCTGGGTATCACCAGCGGAGTCTGCAGAATAGCAAATATTGCAGAACGGCAAATGTTGCTGCCTGATGCTTCCTCTGGAAGCTTCGTCTCAGAGGGGCACCTGGCTGTATGAGGTGTCAGTCGGCCCCTAGTCTCCCAGTTAGGCTACTCAGGGGCCAGGGACCCACTTGAGGAGGCAGTGTGTCCGTTCTGAGATCTCAGACTCCATGCTGGGATAAGCACTACTCTCTTCAAAGCTGTCAGACAGGGAGGTTTAAGTCTGCAGAAGTTTCTGCTGACTTTTGTTCAGCTATGCCTTGCCCCCAGAAGTGGAGTCTACAGAGGCAGACAGGCCTCCTTGAGTAGCGGTGGGGTCCACCCAGTTCGAGCTTATGGACCACTTTGTTTACCTACTCAAGCCTCAGCAATGGTGGACACTCCTCCCCCAGCCTCGCTGCCACCTTGCAGTTCGATCTCAGACTGCTGTGCTAGCAGTGAGCAAGGCTCTGTGGGCATGGGATCCTCTGAGCCAGGCGCAGCATATAATCTCCTGGTGTTCCATTTGCTAAGGCCATTGGAAAAGTGCAGTATTAGGGTGGGAGTGTCCCAATTTTCCAGGTACCATCTGTCATGGCTTCTCTTTGCTAGGAAAGGGAATTCTCCGACCCTGTGTGCTTCCTGGTTGAGGTGACGTCCCACCCTGCTCCATGGTCTGCACCCACTGTCTGACAAGTCCCAGTGAGATGAACCTGGTACCTCAGTTGGAAATGCAGAAATCACCCATCTTCTGCCTCACTCATTCTGGGAGCTGCAGATTGGAACTGTTCCTATTCGACCATCTTGGAACTTCTTCCAACAAATGTTTATAAAACTGAAGTATACTTTGAAGCATGAAAAATGTTTTCACAAACAGTTAATATTTGCTTCAACCATATTGTGTTAGTTGTTATTGTTGTCATTAACAAATAAACACAAATGTGGTGGTGAAAACAACACTTTATTATCTCATAGTTTTACGAGGTGTCATCAGGCTGTCTTCCTTTCTGAAAGTTCTAAGGGAGAATCTATTTTCTTGCTCATTCACTTATTGGCAGAATTCAGTTCCTTTTGGTTCTGGAACTGAGCTCCCCATTTTCTTACTGGCTATCAGCTGAGGGCTGTTCCCAGCTTCTAAGGACTATCTGAGTTGCTTAGCAAATTGTTCCCTTCCTTCATCTCTAAAGCAAGTTATGGTGTTTTGAGCCTCATTCATACTTTCATCTTCTGTCACTGGATCTCTCCAAACCTTCTACCTCTTCAGCTTTAAGAATGCCATGTGATAACATTTTATCCACACAGATAATCCAGGATAACCTTCCTATTTTAAGGTCTGAAGTCTTAACTCCATCTACAAAGTCCCTTTTGCCATGTAAGATAACATAGTCACATGTTTCAGGGATTAGAGTGTGAGCATCTCTATGTCGTTATCCAATCTGCCGTATAAAGTATTGTCGTCATTATCTTTATTTTATAGGTGCAGAAACTGAGGGAAAGAGGTGACCTGGCATGACACAGTCCACACATGTTAATCACAGAGCTTTATCCCAATCAAACTTTCATCAATGTTAAATCTTTCCATTATTCCAAAATGTCATTTTATCAATGATGTGGTTGGAATAGTTATCTCCTCCAAAATTCTGGTTGAAATGTACTTGCCACTGTAACAGTATTAACAGATGGGAACTGTAAGAGATGATTAGGACATAAGGCCTCCACCTTCATGGTTTAAATTGGTGCCATATAAAAGAGCAAGTTTGGTCCTCTCTCACCTCTCTTGCCCTTTTGTCTTCTGCTGGGAGACTATATAGAAAGAAGGCACTCACCAGAAGATGGTCCCTCAAACTTATACTTGCCAACCTCCAGAACCTTGAGAGAAAAATTTATATTATTTATAAATTTCCCAGTCTAGGGCATTCTGTTAGTAGAGGCACTAAATGGACTAAGACAATCCCCTAATGTAATGGGAGATTCTCTGGATGTAGCATTGAAATTAGTTAGAGTCATCAAGTAAAAACAAATGAACAAAGCCTATAGCAGCTTTTGAGATGTGGGTTAAAACTTGTCTATATTTTATAATAATAAATAAATAAATGTATACACACAAGATATATATACATTCAAAATGAAGATAAATAATAACAGGAAATAAAAGAAAAGGAGGAAGGAGCATGTATACTAATGAGCCCTAGTCTTTATTTATTTTCTTCTTCGTGGTTGAGAACAAGCCTTAAGAGCTAAAGCAAGATTGATTTTGAAAAGAAACTATTTGCAAAGTATAAACAGGAATAAAAAGTCTTATTCAATGGGCTAACAATACAAGACTAGGTGGAAAAATAAGCACTGAAGCTTATGGAACATACAGCAGATTTGTATAGATTGACAATTGCTACAGTATGTTTCCAATGGTCATTTTATAGAACTATTTACTCATGATGAGACTTGGCATACCTACACACCTTTATAAATTTATATCAGACTAAGCTATGCATTTTAAGAGAGAGACCAGTTCTTGACATTCTCTAAAGCTTCTGGATTACATTTTAGGTATAAAAATATAAAATTTAATAGTTGTGTTTTGCAGTTAGTATGTAGTGTGCTGCTGTTGCCATCAAAAAAAAAAAAAAAAAAAAAAAAAAAAAAAAGTAACATACACACACTCACAATGTCCTGTCCAATAAGATACTTTAAGAACTACACAAAACAAAAACTCATGAATTATTCATTTTAAATGTGGCCATTTCAGTGTCTAGCTACAGCACCAATCCAAAATAATCACAAAGAGCAACACAAAAAAGTCTTATTTCTCTAATTGAAAAGAAAATGTACCCTGAATTGAATGAAACTCATCTAAAGCTATAATAATTAAAGGATGCAAATGCTAATTTCATGTTAAATAAAAGTGTAAATATATTGTAATGATAAAGCAAAACTATCAGCCAATTCACTTTTACTACCAGTAAATGTATTACAAAACCACTAAGAAAATTCCGAATTTTCATTGCTTTGATTTTCCATTTCTCTCTCAGATTAAAAAATGAAATTAATAAAAGTGTAAATTTAAAACTATATACTCAACACTTGATTATATATGTTAATGAAAGTCAAAGCATCAGCATTCAAAAATAAGAGATACTCCCTCAAACATTTGTGTTTGTTATTATAATGTGGTAACATGTACAATTGTGTAAACAGGTTCTGTCCATGTGATAATAAATCAACTGGTTAAACAGTGAATAATTTAGTTAGCTAACGCTTGCTTTTATACATGATGCCAGGCATATGATTTTTTTGTGTGTGTATAAAGGTAACCATTCTATAACTTAATTAATTTAAATCACTAAATATTTTCATATATTCTAGACAAAGTCTCATCCATATGGGATGCTGTATATTCCCATATGCAGTTGCTCTGTTACTAGCCCCTGAAGCCATCTGAATCAGTCTTATATGACTGTATAGCACAATGAAGGGGAAATGTCTAGAAACACGTGTGGAACAAATCTTTTCTCACTGAAGCAGATATGTGTTCATATCTTCATAGGCAAATCCAAAATAGGCAAAACTATTAACTGTGGTTGTAAATATTTTGTTGGTGGTGGCTGTTAAAATAATTTTGCTTTATTTCAAGAGCTGTAATATGAACAGCCATAGGAGGTAACATGGATAAAAGGAGCACCAAAGTTTTGGGAATTTGGATATCTGGGCTTCTTACCATCTAAAGATAGCCTTTCATGCTATTGGATAAATCATTTAACCTCTTTAGATCTTGTACTCCTCATCCTTAAAAAGAGTCCTAAGTAAATCTATTGTCTCAAATAAATTGACTCATTCCTGGCAGACAGTGTGTATACTTTCTGATAACATCAGCTCTGTCTGGTTTCTTTGCCATAGCCAGCCTAAACTATGCCACAAATAGCAGTTCCAACCATATGGAAGCTAGAAAATAAACCTGCTTTTCATACATGATTTAAATCAGAGTATTCTTTTAAACTTTGATATGCATAAGCATCACTAGAGGCTGTCTTTAACGATGGCAACTTCCATGCCCCAACTCAGTGACTCTGATTCAGTAGATATGTGGCAAAAACCCTGCTTGTTAATAACCATCCAAAAAGATTCTGATGCAGGTGATTCTAAGACTATGTTTTGAGATACACTTTCTCACACCTAATACAAACTGCATAGTGAGCATCGTCTGCATAGTGAGTCATTAAACTTTTTCCTTGGATTATGACTGTAATTCTAATTGAGTTACTATGTAGTCCTAATTGTTTAGCAGGTAGTTCAGTCTTGTTTTCCTAGAAGGGAATATTAAAAGTAGAATTCGTGTACAAGAGCTCTGATGAGAAACCAGTATGTGGGGGTAAAGGCCAAAAAATCAAGGAAGGTGCAATTGCAGGTGCAGAGAGCTCTTGAGTGTAAATTACTTTGTAGCTTGTCCCATGTCAAGGTAAGGCAGTTGAACCTTTAAAACAAGGCATTAGTCCATCACTGGCTATTGCATATCCTGTGGAAACCTAAACTCCCAGGCACTTTCCTCTCTGGGACAAGTGGCTCCAGCCCTACAAGGATGCTGAAGATGACTATAGATTCCAGCCCCTAGAAGAGAAGCATGCAGAGCTGGGAGTGGAATTTCCAGGAGTATCTAATCAGGTAGGAATCCAACAGTTTCCACTTCAGCTGAATACTTAATATTCAGTTATGTCCTTGTTAACTTTGCTTAAGTACTAAAGATTTGCAAGCTGCTTCCCAGTTGGTCTGAGAACCTTGAAAATAGAAATTGAACAATTCACCTGGACATTTTTCTGTTTATGCTTCTGCTTTGTCTTTCCTACTTCTGACCTGCTTGTTCTATCTCCGAACTGCACCACAGTGGATCATCTACTTGTTGCCACAAAATATTCAAAGCTCAGAATCTAACGTTGCTTCCTGTCTTTAGTGAATCTTCATGGATACTGAACTCCAGTCCTCCGGCCACTGACTGCTAAGCATACTCTAGCTTGCTGAACACTCCATTTGACATTTTTGTCTCAATCATTCTTAGATTGCCCTAGGACAACCGCCTGTTCAAATAAATCCAGTCAATTCAATTCAAATTAGTGAAAACTGACTGAATCCCCTGGACTAGCTAAAAATTAAGTTTAAGAGAAAGAATTTTGTAACTACATGATGATTAAAAGATGTAAGTAACATTTCAATGACAATGAATTTGAATAACATAAAATTTTTTATTTAATTGCAGTAATTTAATCCAATGCATGTGATAGTCTATTCTTTTAAGTCCTATACAAATATAAAGCGCTAGAGTGATATAATAAAGATAGTGCAAAATGATTGTATATTTAAAAAATTCTGGCTCACGTCTGCAATCCCAGCACTTTGGGAGGCCGAGGCAGGAGGATTGTCTGAGCTCAGGAGTTCGCGATCAGCCTGGGCAACACGGTGAAACCCCGTCTCTACTAAAATACAAAAAATTAGCCAGGTATGGCGGTGTGCACCTGTAGTCCCAGCTACTCGGGAGGCTGAGGCAGAAGAACTGCTTGAACCTGGGAGGTGGAGTTTGCAGTGAGCGGAGATCGCACCACTACACTCTAGCCTGGGCGGCAGAGCAAGACTCTGTCTCAAAAAAACAAAAACAAAAACAAAAACAAAACAAAAAAATTCAAGTTAGAAATTATCTTATATGCTTTTAATGTCTTATATCAGGGTTGTTGAATTGCACATGCATCCAGATGTAGCTGTAAAACCGGTTTTTCAGTGGAAATGTGCGTACAGACAATTTACTATTTTTTTACGTCAGTTTTGTCTGCCATGTGAGGTGGTGAAGATGTTGCTAAGTCAAAGTGCCAGAAACATACTTTTCACAGTGGTACTGCATTTCTAGTCTTTAAAAATGCATAGTGCTAACTCTGGATATATTGGCCTAAAATATATATCTAAAGGAATATTAGAACTAAAGTATTAATGTTTTTTTCTACATGTTGATATATTTATGTAGTTGTGTATTTATATGAAGTTTACCCTTTCGTATAAGATACGTCAGTCTGACAGACAAAAGGCAAATCCTTGAAAGCTGTGATTTGTGTATGTGTGTGTGTGTTTATATGGAGCTAAAAAATTCCTTAATATTTGAGAATACAGGGAACAAAGCAATTAGTTCCAGCTTCTCTAGACATAAAGTGACTTGGCTAATTATTGCAGTTATACATAACAGCGATCTTTACAAGTTACTTAAAAAAATCTTTTTACGAAAATTACTAATTTTAATATTTTCTTTTCAGAAATTTAACTATATATTAGGTCGTGGTCAACTGATTGTTCATCTAGCACTCTAACAAATACTACCACTTACTAAACTAACTTTTTGACAACTCCAAGTATTTTTTAAAGTAATAATATTTGGATAAAAATGAGAGTATAAAATTGACAAATGAAGCATCTGGATTCCAAAACAACACAGGTTGAAAATTCAAAGTTTCTATGAACAGAATACAATCTAGATACAGACTGTATGACAAGAAGAATCTTATTTGTAAAAGAAAAGAATGGTGATCTACACTGACCACAAAGTATTTTGGTTTCATTCAAGTGTATTTAATAATTATTGTTATGCTTAGAATTCTAGACATCATCTACTAGACAATTATAAATAGGGCAGCATTCTTTCATACATTGTCGTATGGCATGCCCTGTATCAGCCACATCCAGGTTAATTGGCTGAGATGTTTTGTCATATGCACAATTCAAGGTAAACCACAGGGGTTGCATTTTTGTAATACTAATTAAAGTATTTTTTCACTGCTCAAAGCTAGTCATAATAGTCATAAAATATAAGCTTTCCCTATTTTAGATTATACCAATCTCTTGTGCCATATAGCCCTGATATTTTAACTTTAGAGGTTCCAGTGAATTATTTATAACAACACATAGAGACTATGCTGCTATTAAGCAGTAAACTAGCTTACCAGACAGTGGAGGATACAAAAGAACAGCATAGTTTAAGGGATAAAGTATCTGGCTATCTACATAACAATCCATATAGCTACACACACACACACACACACACACACACAAAGGAAAAGTGATTAAATTGTCTTAAATCACCAAGGCATGTAAGAGCAGGTATATTTTGGGATTGTCATTAGTTCTGGTCAATTGGTTGCCTCTAAATAAGAAAAACATTCAAAACTACAATCAATCTAACATTATTTTATAAAGTTTCCTTCATTCATTTGAGTTTACTAAGGTTGTTCTTTAACTAAAAAACTAATGTCTTAGGGCTAAAAGTATTCAAGAAAATGTCTTTGAAAACCTTAGTTTTATTTTAATTTATTTCAGAAAATAGGTCTTTATTATGAGTTCATATGCTGCTATTGTATTAATAATACTATGGAAATCTAAAAATAACAATGAAAATTTGAGTCACTTAGAAATTGACTTCCCTCCCAGTTGAATAATCAATAGTGTTACAAAAATTAACTCAGCTCTAATACTCATTTAAATCTAGATATACAAGAACCATTTGGGTATGGCTGTGTGATGAGAACATACACACACAAAAGAGGCGGAAGCCGCTTTTCCTTCTCAGACAACTTCGTGGAAAGACTAATTCTCCTCAATCCATTGTACAAGGAAATAGTCAATTAAAGAAGTCATTTCTTTTTTTTTTTTTTTTTTTTTTTTTTTTTTTTGAGACGGAGCTCGCTCTGTCGCCCAGGCTGGAGTACAGTGGCCGTATCTCAGCTCGCTGCAAGCCCCGCCCTCCCGGGTTGACGCCATTCTCTTGCCTCAGCCTCCCCTCCCGAGTAGCTGGCCACCTCGCCCGGCTAGTTTTTTGTATTTTTTAGTAGAGACAGGGTTTCACCGTGTTAGCCAGGATGGTCTCGATCTCCTGACCTCGTGATCCGCCTGTCTCGGCCTCCCAAAGTGCTGGGATTACAGGCTTGAGCCACCGCACCCGGCCAAAGAAGTCATTTCATAGCTTGAAGACTGTCCTCTTGATTTCAATTTCCTCATTAATTCAAAGATTCATAAATGAGAAACAGAATTTAAATCTAAATCAAAATTTATGCTTTAAAGGAATTTTAAATGGTAAAATGATCTGTAGAATTGATTTTGTGTATTTATTTGGTATCCTGAAGCTTTACTGAATTCATTTATCAAATCTAGGAGTATTTCAGAGAAGTCTTTAAGGTTTTCTAGGTATAGGATTATATCATCAGCAAACAGAACTTGTTTGATTTCATGTTTGCCTATCTGAATGCCTTTCATTTCTTCCCCTTGCCTGATTTCCCTGGCTAGGATTTCTAGTATTCAGTTGAATAGAAGTGATAACATTGGGTATTCTTGTCTTGATCCAGTTCTTAGGGGTATGTTTTCAATTTTCCCCATTTAGTGTGATGCTGGCTGTGGGTTCACCATATATAGCTTTTATTATTTTGAGGTACATCATTCTATGCCTAGTTTGTTGATCAGTAACATTTCTAAATACCGATAACAATCAAGTTGAGAACCAAATCAAGATGTCAATCCCATTTACATAGTTACAAAAAAAAATCCCAGGAATGTATTTAACTAAAGAGGTGAAAGATCTCTACAAGGAAAACTAGAAAACAGTGATGAAAAAAATTATAGATGCCACAAATAAATGAAAAAACATCCTATGTTTATTGATCCAGACAAACAATATTGTTAAAATTACCATACTACCCAAAACAATCTACAGATTCAATTCAGTTCCTATCAAAATCCCAACTATATTTTTTCACAGAACTAGTAAAAACAATGCTAAACTTCACGTGGAAGAAAAAAAGAACCTAAGTAACCAAAAGAAATCCTAAATAAAAAGAACAAAGCTGGAGGCATTACATTACCTGACTTTATACTAAAAGGCTAGCATAACCAAAAAAACATGCCACTGGTATAAAAATATACACACAGATCAATGAAACAGAATAGAGAACTGAGAAATAAAGCAGCACACCTACAGCCACTTGATCTTTAACAAAGTTGGCAAAAACATGCACTGCGGAAAGGACATCCTATTCAATAAATGGTGCTGACACAATTGGATTGCCATATGCAGAAGAATGAAACTGGACCTCTACATCTCACCATGTGCAGAACTAGCTCAAGGTGTTCTCAATGAAGAGGGTGAAAATTTGGGGGAAAAATTAACTCACTGTGGGTTACAGACTTAAATATAAGACCTGAAACTATAAAATAATAGAGAAAACCTAGTAAAACTCTTTTGGACATTTTTTCTAGGCAAATCATTCATTACTAAGACCTCAAAAGAAAATGCAACAAAAACAAAAAGAGGCAAATGGGATTTAATTAAACTAAAAAGCTTCTGCACAGCAAAATAAATAATACATCAAGTGAACAGACAACCTGCGGAATGGGAGAAAATAGCGCAATCTATGCATCTGACAAAAGACTAATATACAGAATCTACAAAGAACTCAAATAACTCAACAATAAACAAATAAAATAATTCCTCTAACAAGTGAAAAGGACATGAACAGACATTTTTCAAAAGAAGACATACAAATGGCTAACAGGCATAAGAAAAAATGCCCAACATTAATTTTCATCAGAGAAATGAAAATTAAAACTACAATACCATCTTACACCGTCAGAATGGCTATTGCTAAAAAGTCAAAAGCTAACAGATGGTGGTGAGGATGTAGAGAAAAGGTAATGCTTATACACTGTTGGTGGGGATGTAAATTAGTAATACTCTATGGGAACAGGAAAGATAGTTCTCAAAAAATATACCTACCATTTGATCCAGCAACTCTGCTACTGGGTATCTGACCTAAAGAAAATAAATCATATTAAAAAGATATCTGCATTGATATGTTAATAGCAGCACAATTCACAGTAACGAAGATATGAAATCAACCTAAGTGTCCAACAACAGATGATTTGATAAAGAAAATGTGTATATCTATATCTATATCTATATATCTATCTACTACTACATTATTATGTGATAGATATACACATCACATACAATGGAATAGTATTCAGTCATAAAAAGTCATGTGTTTTGCAGCAACCTAGATGGAACTGCAAGCCATTATCTTACTTCAAATAACTCAGAAACAGGAAATCAAACACTGTGTGTTCCCACTTACAAGTGGGAGTTAAATAAGGTGTAAGCTTGGACATAGAGTGTAGAATAATAGGCATTGGAGACTCATAAGGATGCAAGGATGGGAGGGGGCTGAGGAATGAGAAATTACCTAATGGATACAATTTACACTCTTTGGCTGATGGCCCCACTAAAAGCCCAGACTTCACCACTAAGCAATATATCCATGTAACAAAACTGTCTTTGTACTCCCTAAATGTATACAAATATTTTAAAAGAACTTTTAAAACAAGAAAATGATCTATGGAAATGTGAATTTCTTCCTTATCTTTTAAGAATTTGTGTACTTTCCATAGAAATGTACTTTACATGTTATTTAAAATTTATATACCCTTTAATGTCTAAAATGACTAATTAAATAATTACATTAGCCATGAGGCAGGAAGAAATGATAGTAATATAATAATGATAACAAAAGAGTAATAGTCTTGAAAATTAAAATATATAACTTTCATTTTGTTTTGCATTATCTTTTAGATATATTTGAAAACTTATTCGTATTTCAGTGTTCTGAGAATTATAGCTATTAGGATAGAAAATACCTTTTACAAGATAGCTAAAAAATTTGATGTATATTATATATTATAGTTAATGTATATATATTCAGGCTTGTCCCTGTGAATTTACATTATTCATACCATTTACTTGATAATGTCAGCTCAGTGATAATTAGCTTTGCCAAAAATTCAGCACAAATGTTTTTTGGAAAGAAGCACAATTTATTGATCCAGCACACATTCAAAAATAAAGAAGGAAGTACAGCATAATTATAACAAGCAGCAGATGTACACACACACACACACATATATATTAAAGCAACATGATTTTAATTTACAATCTGTTCAATAATTCATCAGTGTCATGTGGCTCCCCCAAAGTGTTTTTATTATATAATTTAGTCCAATCTGAAAATATAAAAGTAAAATGTTTAGATGATAGTCCCAGGATATTGAATTCTCTGCTATGTATACATAGTGGATTAAAGGTGACTATAAATTTCTTATCACTTCTTCCATTGAGAAATGAAGTCTGAGAATGAAGCAAAAAAAATTACATTTTGTAACTTCCAGCTTGCGTCTGAAGAGATCAGATTCTGCATTGGCACTCTTAAAACACTTTCTCCTGGAAACCAGTTGCCATGCTATGAGAAGGCCTCACTCCATCAAAGAACATGTGGAGGGGAACTGTCACACTCTTATTGTTAGACCCAGCTGAGCTACTCACAGAGTGCCAGCACTAACTACTCGTCACAAGATATCCCAGTCCAGTAGAGCTTCCCGGCAGATGATTGTAGTGCCAACTGAAATCACATAGGGCAGAATAACCACCCAGGTGATTCAAGTCAAACCACAGGAAAATGAGAGATAAAAATAGCTATTTTGTTTTATCGCTAAGAGTTAGTGGTTTGTTACATGATAATAGATAACTAAAGTAATCTTGAAAAGTCATAGACGAAATGGAGTGTGTTTGCAGAAGTCTAAGCTTTCACATCATCCTGACCCTATGTTATTATATTTTCAGCCAACAAACTCTGCCCTATTTAAATTTTGCATTAGTCTTGAGTATGGTTGGCAGCCTGCCATAATCTCATATGTATTAGCATGGGATCTGAGATTAGTGTTAATGCTCTCAGCTTGGTGTCAAATATGGCATGTGTCCTTAGTTTTCCTCTATGCCACATTGCTTTAGTCAGGTCTTTGTAGCAGAGTCTCTGGATCAGCTTCTGATGAGCACTGTAATGCTCTATTGAGACTTCTGAGTCTAAATGGAACTTCTCAGTTCTATTCTGAGTCCAGAAATGTGGTTGGGGCCAGGACAATCTGCTTAACACTTTTCAGACTTGCCCCTGTGAACTTACATTATTTCTTACAATTGTTTTGATTAAAAGATGGTCTATTCTAAATAGAATCAGGCCATGACAAAAAAAGAAAGTGGAATAAAACCTCTGAGAATCCCTGCGATTCAGAAAAATATGAACAAAGAAATGCCAGTAAGGTAAAATAAGAAAATCGAGAGAAAGTAGTGTTATTGAAGTCAAGGGGTGATCCACGGGGCCAAATTTTTAGAAAGGTTAAAGATGATAAAGAACAAAAATCCAAAATTGGAGCCATTAATGAGAAGAGAGTAGTAAGAAAGTCAAGAAAGCAAGAATAAATCAATGTTTCAAGACAATTAGCAGAGGAAAAAAAGGTATAAAAATAGAATAAAATAAAATAAAATAAACTACCGAAGTGCATGGTTTATCAAATACATAAGAGCTTCTCAGAAGAGATCAGTTATAAATGATGCAAAGATGTATCTGAGTGTGGAATAATAAATTTTAGATTCATGATTTTCAACTTGAAGTATTTAACTTAAGGAATATGCTATTATAAATTCCTAAAAGATATTGGCATTGCCAGAACAGAGAACACATGGACTATTTAGAAGCCACATCTGGGTAGTTTTCATTTATTTTCATCTGAAGGTACAGCCAAATTCATCTTAAGCATTTTGTTGTACAATTTTGTATGATTTGAGTGTGTATTGGGTACAGTCAAGGGAAATACGTAACTAAAACTTGGTTATGGTCTCACTTCAAAGTGTATTTCTTAAAAAAAAAAAAACCTAAGAAACTAATTTATCATGTCAATACCATACACAATTGTTAGTGATCTTAAAATGTAATGTTCAAGCTTCTCATCCTACCTGAGTAGTGTTAGAATGCAGAATACATAGAATATTTTGTTTATCTTGATACTTGATACTATTCATTGATAAAGAATTGCTTTGCATCCACCGAAGGATCACAAAGTTCAGAGTCTGCAAGCAATAGAGCAATGCCACAGTATACACTTAGAATTTTTTTTCTTGAAAGAAAGAACTATAGAATCCGCATGCTTATGAGTATGGCAAAACATATAAAACTGAGCAACACAAAGCAATTTACCCTCAGAAATAGTTTGTGAGCATCTTTGTAGATTGCTTTCAGTATTTAATTGGAAGGGCTTCTTCTGCAGATTAACTTCTGCTAACAGTATTTTAGCTAAGTTCAATGTGAGTAGCAGTTTCCTTTCATGTAATAAATGTTTAGATAGGAAACCGTCTATTTTTACAGTCAGGTACTTCCTAGTAAATGGTGACTAGAAATTTCAGGAAGTATTTCCAGAGGCCAAGTCCAAGAAAGAATGGGCCAAGGCTTCGACTATATGTTTTGTTTAAATATAATCAGAAAACTTAGAAAGACACCTCGAAGGAATTTAGACATTTTTCACTTGTTTGTGATTAAAAACAAATTTTAAAAGACTTCTTTAACTGAAGACACTTAATTAAAGCTAAAGAAGAAAGCTAACCACTTAACAGCAGGGGTACCATGGATACAAATGCTTCATTAATTGGATAAAAGAGGAGAAGAAAACCTTTCCAAAATATTACTATGTGCTTCTGAACACATTTTATTAAGAGTATTTTTTAATCAACGCTCGGCATTGACTAGGGTGTGATCTCTCATAACCATGGCTTCAAAATACTTTTAGATAACACATCAAATTAAGAAGTAGATGGAAATGAGAATGTATTTTGTTATAATAATAGAGCAAAAGGACATTATCTGCTCATGTGTGTAGCATTATAGTCCACTACAAAGCAAAGACTATTCATTCATTCAATCAATGATTCTTTCCCATCTTACCTACAATGTCTGTGGCCCTGTGCTAAGTGCTAAGAATAGAGGGGCCAACCATAAAGGCACATGGGCAGTTCCAATTTAATGAGATTAGTACCATAACCCAAGTGGGTACAAAAGGGTCCAGAAAGACCAAGGTGACTCAATTAACCCAGACTTGAGAGGACAAAGAACACTCTTCTAAGGAAGCTACTTCTATGCTTACACCTAAGAATGAAGAGGAATTAAACTGCCAAGGAAGGAGGGAAAGGCATGTTCCATTCAGAAAGAATGGTGTATACACAGACCAGAATGCAGAGAGAGCCTGGAGACTTCAGGAACTGCAAGTGAGTCCGTGTGACTGGAAAACACAGAGTAGTGGGTGGGAAGTGGTGAAGGTGGGAGCAGAGACTGAAGGCAGAGGCAGGAGTCAGTTAATGATAGGTCTCATAAGCTGTGTTAATGAGAGTTATTTTACTTGAAAAATAAAAATGTATGTAATCCAAGTCAACAACTGTAGGTTCTTAGACACTGGGTTCTATTTTTTAAATATCCCTACACATGTTTATAAACTACGTGAGAAACACAACTAAGTGTACCAAATCCACTTTTTACATCTATCCAAAGAAGAACTGGACTGAAAATATTAGCAAGGATATCCTCATACAAGGTGACTTAACAACATACCAGGTGACAAAACAACAATTTCATGCAATGGTTGTTTTGAGGGTGATATTACCTGTTATCCTGAACACAGTCCTGTTATTTATTGCCAATAATAAAAAAAAAAAAAAATGTGGCACATATACACCATGGAATACTATGCAGCCATAAAAAAAGCATGAGTTCATGTCCTTTGTAGGGACATGGATGAAGCTGGAAACCATCATTCTCAGCAAACTATCGCAAGGAAAGAAAACCAAACACCGCATGTTCACATTCATAGGTGAGAACTGAACAATGAGAACACTTGGACACAGGAAGGGGAACATCACACACTGGGGCCTGTCGTGGGGTGGGAGGAGGGGGGAGGGATAGCATTAGGAGATATACCTAATGTAAACGACGAGTTAATGGGTGCAGTACACCAACATGGCACATGTATACATATGTAACAAACCTGCACGTTGTGCACATATACCCTAGAACTTAAAGTATAATAATAATAAAAAAACAAAAAAAAATAAAATAAAATTATAAAAGTCTAAACATGATTAATAATGAAGTCAAATACTCCAGAATAAGAATTTTCAAGGAGGATGGAAAGCTTATTTTGTCTGAAGAATACAGTCTACTGTAGATGTGTGAGAAGTCTTGAGGCACATCATGGCAGAGACAACTTTTTTATAGGAAAGGGAGCAGAATAGTCTGTACCACGCCCCCTCCAAAAAAAAAAAGTCTTTGTAATAGTGATATTATATGCATTATTGGCAAAGCACAACCTTACCTACTTAGCAAAATAATAATAATAATAATAATAATAATAATAAATGGTGCAAATCTTTAGTCAGAAAATGAGAGAAACTTTCTTTTTGACTCGCTCACTCACCAAGATGTTTGAGGAAATATTCTAATTTACGAAATAATGAGGGGAAATATTGCACTAGCATCTGGTGCATTAACTTGATGAAATGAAAGTAGTCAGTGTACTGATAATACTAAAGGAAGAGGATGAAATAATAATAAGCTAACGATAACAGAATGAATTCTTTAAGGCATAAAAGGTTTAACTTTTGGTGTACTAATCACTAATGGAAGCAATGATAATTTCCCCTCTAACAAGATATGCTATAAATATCACCAGATAAGCCTCAAAATATATTTTAACTTTAAGAGCTGGATTTTTCCCAAAGATACTCAGTCCCATAATGCTATGTATCTTTTAAAATCAGCTATTGCACATGTGCCATGGAAGATATTATAAGATTTGTAAAAAAAAAAAAAAAAGCAGTTATGCTTTGGAGATAAGAATCCTGCTTTCAAAGGAAGAAGTCTTGCTTCAATGTTCTTCAGTTTATTCTTTTTAAAAAAGTTGTAAATATTATTCTCTTGTGGACTAGACTGATACTGATTTTATATATTTTATAACCTTTACTTAAGACATAATCCAAATCTTAGAGATGTATTACAAATTTTTCCACTTCCCAGTGCTAGTTATTTTTATCGAAATTGAGCATAATCTTTGAATGGCTTCTTTCTATAGATGTTCCTATTATGGTGTAAGGCCTGAAGGCATTCCCTTTTGGGTTTTGCCATTTATAGTTCTCTCTTTTTAAAAAATCTTTTTATTCACTGCATCATGATCATGCAAAGACAAGGGAAATAACAGTTTTCTGTTGTGGCACCAAGACAGATTACTTTCAGTTTAAATATACTCCTGGCTAGAAAAATGCAATAAACCATAGGATCTATGGAAATTCACTAAACAATTATTGGAGTTAAATTGAGGAATTATACATGGACACAAGCATTTGAGTGAATGATTGCATTTTTTCCTTTGAGAACAGTAAGAATATTTCAGAATTTTCTAGACCAACTCTGTGATGTTGGGAAACATAGTTAATTTCAGTAAATCTATTAAAGCCTGGAGAAAAGAAAATCAATAAAACTGTAAATCAGTCTATAGCTTTTCCTGAGAATATATTTTGGTAAGCAAAGTTCTCTGGCTTCCAAACATTTATAAGAAAGATCCTAAAGCCCGAAATATGACTATAAAGAATACCAATTAAATGTTGGCTTTAATTATCTTAGGCATCCAGAATTATTCTCATGTTCGTCATATCAGAGTATCTCTTATCTGTTTCTTATATAGATTATTCATCATTTGATTATTATACATATCTACCATTATTACCAGCACTTGTTGTGATGTTAATGAGATAAAGAAGTTAAACAGTAACTTGTCTTTTCTTTACAATATTTGAAATGAATGACATACTATTTATGACAGAAAAATCAAGGCACCATTGATCACAGTGAAAAAATAGTTGCTAAGACAGACAAATAATTATCTTGAAAATATACATATCCGTTGCTAAGAAAAGTATCCTGATTAGCAAAAGCCAAGTTACCAAAATCAATACCTTAACTTCTATAAAATATGTTAAAATGAAGAATTTAAAATGCTAAAACAGAAAAAAACTCAGATAATCATAATGTTAAGAAAAATAAAATAAAAATAAAGAAAAGGCAGGAAGGAAAGAAGGAAGGGAGGGAGGGAGGAAGGGAGGAAGGAAGGAAGGAAGGAAGGAAGGAAGGAAGGAGATATAAAGAAGAAAGGAAAGAAGGAAGATAGGAAGGAAGGAAGGAAGGAAGGAGAGAGAAGAGAGAGAAGAGAGAGAGAAAAGAGAGAAAGAGAGAAAGACGAAAGAGAGAAAGCGGAAAGAGAGAAGAGAGAAAGAAAGAAGAAAGAAAAAAGAAAATAAAGGAAGAGACTTCTATACCAACCAGATATACTGCCCTTTCAGGTGTGATGGTTAGTTTTATCTGTCTACTTACCTAGGCTACAGTGCCCATTCAATCGCACAGTAATTTGGATGTTGTTGTTTAGATATGTTATAGATATGGCAAAAATCTACAATCAGTTCACCTTAAGTAAAGGAGATTACCCTTTGATGGTATGTGTGGGTCTTGTCCAATCAATTGAAGGCCTTAAGAAAAAACCCTGAGATTTCCCTGAGAAAAAATTCTGCTTCAACCCTAAAGGGTCAACTCCTGCCTGCTAGCCTACCCTACAAATTTCACAACCACATGAGATAATTCCTAAAAAATATATAGTATCTGTAAATATGCATATATGTTTATATATGTGTTCACGTATATGTTGTGTGTTTTTGTGTTATTTATATGTGTCTATATATGTGTGTGTGTGTGTATGTATATACATAAAATCGTTTTTGAACTCTGACTGGTAGACTACAGAAAGTAAGCCTCCCTCAATGCTCTCCTTATACTATTCAGGAAACCCTTCCCTGGTATCAGGATCTGATGGAGAAAATTTGCTCACAAGTTTTATTAAGAAGAGAAATTTCAGCTGACATATATAACGAGCTGTTTCTGCATAAAAATGTTTTAGTGGCTGGGTGCGGTGGCCCACACCTGTAATCCCAGCACTTTGGGAGGCTGAAGCAGGTGAATCACAAGGTCAGGCATTCAAGACCAGCTTGGACAACATAGAGAAACCCCATCTCTACTAAAAATACCAAAAAAAAAAAAAAAAAAAAAGCTGGGCATGGTGGCACATGCCTGTAACCCCAGCTACTCAGGAGGCTGAGACAGATGAATCTCTTGAACTCGGGAAGCAGAGGTTGCAGTGCGCCAAGGTCATGCCATTGTACTCCAGCCTGGGTGACAGAGCAAGAGTCTGTCTCAAAAAAAAAAAAAAAAAAAAAAATTAGCTTTCATAGTTGTATTCTCATTAATTTATTTAATTTATTTTCAAAAGATCTGCACAATTCTTGTGTAACTACCTGACAAGATTACTTATTACATATTTTCACAAAAGATCCTGATATTCAGATATACATTTGATCCTCAGAATTTTCTGTCCAAAGATCATATGGGTGGAGCTTAAATTGATTCTCATTCTCTCCATTCCCACAAAATAGTTTCACAGATACATGACAAGAACAGAAATAACTATAAGTGTTTTCTACCTTCTTTGGGAACTGATCTGAATGTGCCTATATAACATAAGTACAAGTTGTTTAACAATTGCCATAAAAGTAAACCATGTTATGTAAAAACACCTATTGCTGAAAATATTTATGTGTGATATATTTATATAAGTATATATTAAAATGTGAACATCATATTAGCATATCATATCCTAAACCTCAAACGATATGCAAGTGTTCTAGCACTTATAAAGTACTATACAGTAACTAAGTTTAACTGGGTGGTTTACAAAGGTGCCAAATGGATGACTGAACGTGACAGGTCTTAAGGAACAGGTAGGTCTTCTCACACATACGATTCAGGGGCACACCGAATCTGGGAAAAGTTACAGGCAGTGATTCAGAACTTGTTAAAAAAAAACATTGGGATGTTAGGGAGCGTAAGTAGGCCATCACTAAAGAGGTCAGAGCAAAAGAAAGTTTCACATTTTGCCATTTCAAATGCAACAAACAACACACAACACAACACAACACAACACAAAACTGTGTGCCCATCATCCAGGCTCCCCAGATGATTGCACAGTTTGCACTGGATGCCATCAATAAAGGAAGGTTTACTCAAAAAAGAAGTTGGTATAAATTGCAATAAACAGTAACACTTTAAAATAATTGTCTAATCAATATTAATTCCTCTAGTATCTATTTAACAGCATTAATCACAACAAACTCATTTAGTATTAATGTAAATGTCACAAGTAATTCAATTGGATTTCCACTGTAATTCAACATTCATTATCTTAACAAGACCATTATTTTACAATGTTACCCGGTAAACATGAAAATAAAAGTAATAAAATCATGCATGAAAGAATTATAATGTAGTGCTATATGTTAGAGCTATGTATAATAAACTGTTTTATTCATTTGAAATAGCTCATTGAACAATGGAATTTATTAGTGGAGTATACACACTCCTACATGCCCACAAAACTATGACATCTCACTTATCTATATTTGTCAAAAAAAGTTGTCTTTTGAAGATATTTGTCAAATGTTGAAATTTCTCATTTAAATTCTAACACTTAGTAAAACATGTTATTAACGATTAGCTCTCTATCTGCAAAGAGAGATGTGAACATATTTTCCTGTATATTATGATGGTATGGATGCTCATTGGTCAAGGTTTTTTTTTTTTTTTCCAGCTTTCTCATTACCAGGTTATCAGCTCTTACATTCCACTCATGTGTAGGAGCTTAATTTAGCTGTCTTCTCCCCACTTTTAATTGTATTCTTCCATTATACTGAAATCTTAGAAAAAGGAAAAGGAAGAAAGGAAAGAATGGAGGAAGAAAAGATAGAAACATGTTTCAAGTGTGTGTGAGGTGTCGATCAGCAGACCCTAAGAGACAGAATGAAGGCCTCTTCCAGGTATAAATATGAACTCTCATGCACTGATTATATATCAGATATTTTAGTTTTGAAAATCTTAAATTTTCTCTGACTTTCAGATTGTGCTCTAGGAAGTTAAGATTTCCATATCCTGATTTCAAGTTAAATTCTTCTGAGATATATCACAAAATGTAAATGTAGTATCTAACAATTTATTGTACATTTCTAGTTTGTAAGTACTCAAGAGAGTGTGTTTTATTCAACTCTGCATATTCCATAGCACCAAGTGCAGTATTTTACACACTGAACATTCACTGGAGGGGAAGAAAATAAAGAAGAAAAGTTTACTCTTTTCCTCATCGGAGGTGCCAAATAAACATACCAATTACCTAGTAAATCACTCATTTATATGTATTTTTATACCACACACTATGTAACAACATATACAACATGACCTCTTTCTATAGGTCTTGGAAACAATACTTTAAAAAAGTACTTTAAATGAAATCTTATATGAAGCCTTCGTATCTTAAAGAAGAATCAGACACTTGATTGAAATGGTGGCCATGGAACCTGAAACCCCACAGCTAGCCCTTTGCTTAAGGATGACAGCAGCCCACAGGGAACCTCCAAGGAACCTCAGGGCTTAAAGAAATGACTTGAAAACAGGTGTCAGTGATATCAGATTCAAATCTGAGTAAAAATTGAGCTATAGAGCTCTGAGTTGTTAGGTGTACAACATAACCTTCCTGAGCCTGAATTTGTTTGGCTGTAAAAATGAGATTAAATATTTCTACCAATGAGTGTTGTTGTAAGAAGCAGAATAAGAGATATAATTCCTATCATTTTGTATTGTTATGATTGATTGTCATTCATTCATTTAATAAAAATGTATTTAATGCCATTTTGTTTCAAGAATAATTTTAAGCTTTGAGGATAAAGCAGTGAACAAAAGAGACCAAAGGCCTGCCCACATGGAGCTTATTTCTAGCAGTGGAGACAGACACGGATAAGATATAGATAGATGATCGTTTCAGATACTTCTAAGTCATATAAATAAAACAAATTAAAGAATTGTTTTTGTCTGTCTAGTATTTAGATAGGGGGCTCAGGGAAAGCATTTCAGATAAAGTGAGGTAGAGAACCACGTGGATATGAGGGGAAAGAGCATTTTTGGTAGAGGGAATGGTGACAAGGTACCAAGGTGAGAACATTCAGGATATATATGAGGATCATACTGGAGGTTGGAGAGGACTGAAGGATAGGAACTGAGGCCACAACATTATCAGAGATCCATATGGTATAAAACTTCAGGTCATTTTAAGAACTTTGAATTTGACTCTGAGTTAGGAAGATATTGGATGATGTTGAACAGAGATGTGCGTTCATTTAACTCACAAGTTGAACATCACTCTGCCTGCTACATGAGAAAGAGACTGAGATGGGAGGCAGCAAGAGTGAAGGAAAGAGATTAAGGAGGCTCTGCTTTAGGAGACCATGCTGCTTTGACTTGGGAGCTCGTGATGGAATTGGAGAAATATATATGTATATGTTGGAATATATATATGTATAAAATAGTTGAAATTGTGATACATATGTATTTGTTATTAAACAATAAATTATATTGCATGATACACACACACACACACACACACACACACCCCTTGAACCAGAAAAGACTCTATTTGTATTGATGCAGAAATAAAGCTGTAAGAAAATGCTTCATCTTTCCGTTTCCTCATATAGCATTGCATTTCCCACTGGCATCATTCCTCATACATGGGTACTCCCACGCCAGTATCAGAAGCATAATTGAACTCAAGCCTTCTTTGCATTATCTGTAAAATGCTCAGCTTTGCTTTTTAGGTGAGAGTGAATCTAATGAGGGAGTTGGAAACATTTTGAAAACTATAAAAGTGTCCCCAGTTGTCAGGTACAATCAATATATTATAATCAATTACATTATATTATGCTTTATGATTACATAAATGTTAATTCGTGATTTTTGTGGTCTTTATCACCTACTAACATCTCCATTTCTACTTACTTCAATCTGTTGTTTCTTTTCCAGTATATGGCTGTATATGAAAAAGAATGTCGTTTGAGTTCTAATGTACTTCTTCTACCTCAGGAGAATGTGTTGTGGGGCAGGTTGTATGTGTATCTGTTGAGGGAGCCCTCTCCAAACCCAGAATAACTACGACATTGCCATATGACATAACAGATCACAGATGGGATAGTGTTATTGTCTGTCATGCATATGAGTATGTTGGAAAATATGTTTCTTCATTGTTTCATAGCTTGCCAGTAGCAACTAGACTTTTTTTTTTCCTTTTGGTTTTTCTTTTCTTTTTTTGGTCTAGTGGGTGGTGCTATACAACTTTTATAATTATCCCCTCTGTGTTTCTTACAGCCTCTTACAATTTATATCATTTTCTTTGTTCTTGTTGTCATGCTCTTCTAACTTTTTCATTTGTTTGTTTTGTTTTGACCTCTAAATTCCACCAAGTTTCCCAACGTGATGCATATTGCATGTTAAAATGATTTCTATGATCCAGTCAGAAGACCATTACATTTGAACTTTTTCTACAAGTGGTGATAGATTCTTTTTTGCATCCTCTGAGCAATTTGGCCATCCCTATTTATAGTTAATGAAAAATTTATGAAACCCTAGCTAAGACAGATAAATGTCATAAAACATTTTTAATGCCTTTGTTTATATCATAAACCTATTTAATAAGGAGAATAAATTAACATGTTAGATGATGTTACTTTTTGAAAAAATTGCAAACTTTCCCTAGAGCAATTCAGTTGTCATGACATTTCTATTTTTAGGATGGTATCTTTTGATAATCTCTTCATACTTTGCATCTAGTTTTTCTTTCCTCATGGAAAAGAAACTATTCAGACTGTCATTGAAATATCTGAAACACATTTACGTTGTTTTATTTTGGAACAGCACAATTGAGACATAATTCACATACCATAGAGTTCACAATTTAAAGTATTCAATTCAATGGTTTTTAGTGTATTTACAGAGTTGTATAAACATCACCAAAGTCAATTTAAAATATTTGGGGTGATTGTCATCATCCCAAAAAGGAACTTCATATCCTTTAACAGTTACTCTCCGTTTCTCCCCAGTATCAGGCAAGCACTAATCTACTTTCTGCTTCTATAGATTTGGCTCTTCTGGACATTTCTTATAAATGCAATAAGATATGGTCTTTTGTGATAGCTTCTTTCACTTAGTACAAAGTTTTGAGATTCATCCATGTTGTAGCAAGTATCAATACCTCCTTTTTATTGCCAGATACTATTCCATTGTGCGGATATGTGACATTGTATTTATTCATTCATAAATTGATGGATATCTGGGAATTTATCCCTTTTTTGCTATTATGAATAATGGCACCATATGCATTTATGTCCAAGTTTTCATGTGGACATATATTTTCATTCCTCTTAGGTATATACCTAGAGGTAGAATTGCTGGGTCGAATGTTAACTCTATGTTATCTCAAATGTTAACCTTAGGATGAATTTCTAGATAGTTTTGAAAAGTGGCTGCACCATTTTGCATTCCTACCAGAAATATGAGGAATAGACTTTCTCCACATCTTAACCAATACTTGTTATTATCTGTCTTTTTAATTTTAGTCAATCTCATGAATGTGAAATAGTATCTCGTTGTGGTTTTGATTTGCATTTCCCTAATGGCTAATGACATTGGACACTTTTTGAAACTGTATTTATTTATTTATTTATTTATTTATTTATTTATTTATTTGAGACAGAGTTTTTTTCTTGTTGCCCGGGCTGGAGTGCAATGGCACAATCTCAGCTCACTGCAATCTCTGCCTCCCAGGTTCAAGCGATTCTCCTGACTCAGTCTCCCAAGTATCTGGGATTACAGGCATGCACCACCATGCCTGGTTAATTTTGTATTTTCAGTAGAAGTGGAGTTAATTCTTGTTGGTCAGGCAGGTCTCGAACTCCTGACCTCTGGTGATCCGCCACCTAGGCCTCCCAAAGTGCTGGGAGCACAGGCATGAGCCATCATGCCCACCCTGGACACATTTTTGTGTGCTTATTGGCCATTTGTATACCTTTTTTTTTTTGGTAGAAATTACTTTTATTATGTTAAAATATTCCTTAATGAGTTAGCAATTATTTATGTGGAGGATGGTCCAGAAAACAGGTTCATGATTAAATTATCCTTGTCCTTGATTACAGAAATTCATGAATCACACACATCACACCATTCTCTGGAGTAGCTGCTGAAGGTCTGCGAGGCTGCGAGCTTGGAGAAGCTTCTCCCTGCCTGTTAGGCGGCTCCCATCAGATATGACAAAATGAACATTATTTTTCTCTTTGGAATTAAATCTTGACAACAGTTTGAATGCTCTTTCCAGAATGCATGAGTTCTAAGGCTTTGTTAATTTCATCAAAAGAGAGATTGCGAGTCATAAATTCATCAGCTTTTATCTTTTTGGACATATATTCAGACGCCCAACTTTGGGACACTTTCTATACTCTTCCGTCCTCCAAAGGCAATGCCTTTCCTTGTGTGACCTGTTGCCAGCTGGAATGGATGGGTGGCAATTTCTTCACCTGAAGCAGCTACTCCAACCACCACACTGATGCCCTGGTGACATGCCTCAAGTGCTGCTCTAATGATCTTCACATGACAAGTACATTCAAAGGAATAGTCCACTCCTCCATCAGTGCTCATCATCTCAACGAGCACTTCCTGGGTTGGTTTACTAAAATCCTGAGGGCTAATACATTCAGTGGCTCCAAGCTCTTTGGTCCTTGCAAATTTATCTTTATTGATGTCCACACCAATGATCTGCGATGCACCAGTCACTTTGCAGCCCATGGTAACTCCCAATCCAACTCCTCCCAGGCCAAAGACAGCACAAACAGAGCCAGGCTCCACCTTGGCAGTGTTCACAGCAGGACCATAACCAGTGGAAATGCCACAACCTAGGATACCAACTTTATCCAAAGGTGCTAAAGGATCTATTTTAGCAACAGAGATTATCAGCCACAACTGTGTATTCAGAAAATGTTCTGATTCCCATGTAATGTAAAATTGTCTTTCCTTTGCAAGTAAATCTGCTGGCACCATCTGGCATTAATCCTTTCCCTTGTGTGACTCTTATCTTCTGGAAAAGGTTAGTTTTAGGATTTAGACAAAATTTGCATTCTCCACACTGTGGGATATAAAGTGAGATGACAGTGTCACCTGCCTTCAGCTTAGTAACTCCCTCACCAACACTTTGCACAATTCCAGCACCTTCATGTCCCGAGATCACTGGAAAACAACCCTCAGGATCAGCTCTGCTCAGGATATAGGTGTCAGTGTGGCAAACCACAGCGGCAACAATCTTGATTCGAACTTCATGAGCCTTTGGGAGTGTCACCTCTATGGAGAGAGGCTTTCCAGCCTCCCAGGCAACTGCAGCCTTGCACTTGATAACCTGGTTCACCATGTCCATGGGTTCTATCCATTTGTATATATTTTTTGGAGAAATGTCTATTCAGATGCTTTCTACTTTTAAAAATTATATTATCTGTCTTTTTTAAATAATTGAGTTATAAATATTCTTCATATATTCTAGGTAAAAATATCAAATATTTTACTAGCAAAATTTTCTCCCATTCTGTAGGTTGCCTTTTTACCTCCTTTATGGTGTCTTACAAACACAAAAGATTTGAATTTTGATGAAGTCTAATTTACCTATTCTTTTTCTTATATTACTTCTGCTATTGGTGTCACATTTAAGAAACCATTGCCTAATCCAAGGTCATGAAGAACACCTGTTTCCTTCTAAGAGTTTTTATAGTTTTTGCTCTTATAGTTAGGTCTTTGATTGATTTTGAGTTCATTTTTGTATACAGTGTGAGGTAAGTGTACAACTTCATCCTCTTGAATGCAGATATCCAGTTGTGCAAGCACCGTTTGTTGAAAATATTCTTTACCATGAAACTTTAAGCTTAGTCTAAAGATAACTAGATTTGCAGGGATTTAAGCTGCAAATTATTATCCCCATGCTACTTGACAAGCATTAGGTAATCACTAATTTTACCTCTTTTGTGATGAACTTTATGCTGGCACATCACTAGGGCCCTTCTCCTCAGTGTGATTATAGTCTAATTAGTTATTTTATAAATTATTAGGCTTAAATAAGATAACATTTTATATACTAAATATTATTGTCCTGTTTCCATCTCCTATAAGGTAAGTTAATGTAAAATTTCTCTGTCTAATTCTTACTGATATCAATTCTTTACTTCCATAATTTTCTTTGCTCTTCCTCCTCCCTCCTCCTCCTCTTCTTCCCCTCCTCCTTCTCTTCTTCCTCTCCTCCTCCTCCTTCTTCTCTTCCACCCCACCTCATATGTATAGAGAATTCTATATATTAGAATTGAATATTCCAACACCTAAGATGCTCCACATTTACGCTTTTATTCTTTCTATCAATGTGAGAGAATTGCTTCATCCAAATGTGAATATCAAGCTATTTGTTTATTTATTCTATCTTTATCTAAGTGTCTTTTTTCCTTATTGTTTGCTAAGTAAATTTTACTAAGAAATATTTAGAAAGCCTCTTCTAATTTTCATGTTCTCCTAAAAATATTCAGCGTTCACAAAAGCTACTCAAACTGTCAAGTACAGTTATTTTTAGTGAGACTGAGAATAATGCAACTAACTCCTATGATATTTTATTACATAAGGCTCCATATCTGCTTATGAGCTAGTTAGAACAGATGTGATACTTGAAATCACAACCACAAGGTTGAATTTGCAAGAGGTGTTTTGTTTCACTGTGTTTCACATCACCTTTGAGGTACTCTGGACACTTACACTTGGGGCTCTATAAAAATAGTAGCAATAACAATGAAAAGAATAGATAAGGACAGTTCCAAGATACTTGTGCAAACTGCTCTCTACACTAATAACCATGTATTTAAACTCCCGTCTCCACCTCTCACAGATTGGGTTGGTCAATTCCTGCAGTTGTTATGGAAGCATCTTTGTGACTTCCTGCAAACTGTAAAAGTCTTTGCCTGGATCAGCAGCTATTGGTCATATGGTATGCCTGCCTCTAACAACACCTTTCATGAATGTAGAAGCAATTTCCACTAGGGATCTAAAATGCTAAATCAACTTCTGTTTTAAAATCTAAACCAAAGTAGCTGAAGTTTGAGGTAGCTATTAAGAAGTTTTAATTCTTATAAAGCCTCCAGAGATTATCTGAGAAAGCCACTCAGAATATAAGTGCAATTTCTTGTCTGCATTATGTCGTCAACCTCTCTTCCTTTATTTGCCATAAAGAGAATGATACCCTTGTAATGACATATTTTTTCTTCATTTCTGACCGGTTACATGGTTTGATACATATTTTGCCCATATCACAGAGCAATTTCTATTCAACTAAAAGAAAGAGATAATCTACATGAACATTACTGAAAATATTACTACCCTATATGGGAATTTAACTGTATTTTTCAAACCTATTGAGCAAGTGGGGATTGAATTTTTGTCAAAATAAAGAAATTCATGCTTGTTCCTTCTGTGGCCTTTCACTGGAGGATCAAAAGAACCACACATATAAAATGAGAGTTTTAAGCCCAGCTGCAGCTTTCTTGCATACTTTTCACACTTGAACCCATGAAAGTGGAAGAAAATATAGTAAGAATATTCTGCTAGATACATGTAAAAGGTGATTTTGACGCTTAAGGGAAATAAAATATCTTAGCAAATTAACTAACACTAGTTTTATTGAACTGACTTTAATATGGCATGAGAAACACTTCTTTCTTCTTCTATAGCTACAGTTGAAAATTAAGTTCTCCCATTTTTCCATGTACTAGAAGAGACCAAGATATGTGTGGATGGATGCGTAGAAAAGAGCACTGAGCCCCCATGATGGATGATTATGAGAGTGAGCTTTGAGATCTGTAAGAGTTTTGGATTTGATGTCTAACAATACTTATAAGACAGGAGACATTAGAAAATTGTATTGACAGTTTCTCCACAGCTGTAAAATAAGTGTCATAATAATACATCCTTCTTAGGATTTCTGTGAATATTAAATAAGGTAATGCATGTACAGCACGAAGAATCATGCCTTGCATAATTTAAGCTCACATTAAAACAATATATTTATTTATAACTGTTGTTAGTATCTAAAAAATCTCACAGAGAAATCATCACAGTCTTAGGGCAAAACAAAGAAGAATCAAATACAGCTGTTTTACAGACTGAAGAGCAAGAAAAAACACTAACTTCCTTCTCCCATCCTCTGTGAGTTTATGTAGGATCTGTGAGGACTCTCTGTGACTATGTAAAAGGAAAATGCCTGTCATACTACAATACTATTTGAAAAGTTCAAAAGAAAAAGGTCATATCATGTGCCCAATGCAAATGTAATGTTTTCCTTTCTAGTTAGTTAATTCGTTATACACTAGACTGTTGTACTTTCAAGTGCCTTCAAATGCAAAAGGTGTGATTGCATGCTTTCAGAATTTGGGGAATGGATGATTGACTTCTTGTAACCAGATTTAAACTGTACCTAGCTTCTGCAAGTCAGGCACATGTATTGATTTAATAATGAAATGCTGTAGTCTCATTCTCTGTTCTATCCATGTGTTTTTCCTCAGGCAGTGAATTTGAATGTTGAAGAATTTGAGAGTCCAGACTTCAGTGGATAGTCAACACTGGTAAAAGAAATGTACGGTATGTCATGCCAAAACAAATCTAAAAGTATTTGCACTTCTTGTAATCACAAGCTTAACAAGACACACAATCTTTGCTGGACTTCTCAAATGTCACAAAGTTTCCAAAGGACAAATGTATGCTTATGTTTGCTCCACTGTCTTAGTAATTGTCGAGATTTTTTTCTCGTAGAGTAATAGAATTTAAAACCAGGATACTTAGATGTTATAGCCCTATTCTCTCATTTTAAATATGAAAACCTTGAAACTCTGAGAAACTAAATAAGTCACTTTGTTACATATTCATTTGATCTGAATATCATCTTTTAGGTGAAAAAATGCACAGTGTTATTAAAATACAAAAGTTCATTCAATATGTCTTCATATATCTATCTGTATATATTGTATGTCTTTGTAAGGTATTTGTATTCTGCACTGCTGTGTCACACATTTTTGAGCCTGGCAGAGGTCAATATGTTTCAGGCACTGTGTAGCTCCCCAGTTGCTGCAAATTTCTTCTGTGGACCCAGACAATATTTCCCTCTGTGTATAAAGGCATATATGGCTAAAACCTACTCTACCTCAAAACTGTTTAGTAATGATAGGATATAAGATAAGTAAATTTCACTCAAATATTTCCCAACCTGTGATAGTTATAACATATTCTATAAATAAGTCTACATTTAAAAACTAAACCAAAATTGTCACTGTATTCTAATCTTAATCCAATATTACTCAAACTCAGTTAAAGAGGCCAGATAAAGTATAGGCAACATGCTACTCTCCCTTCATTTTTATCCCTTTCATTCATCCCTAAGTGTTTCTTCTTCAGCTGCTAACAATCCCAACATTTCTCAGTTCCTAAATGAAAGCATTCGGTCATGTATCATGGATGAAAATACATACACAGGAGAAGAAATCTGTCTGCACCTTGCAGACTTGTCAAAATGACCGATTATATAGATAAAGAAAATGCATAAAATACCTATTCACATGCGTTGTAACCAGAAATACAGGGTGTGAATTATATCTGGATGCTTACATATGAATGATTTGAATTATTGTGGCATCTTTGCCTTTTCCAAAATATCACAATGGTAATGAAACCACTGAGTATAATCCTGATAGATTAGAATCCAAGTTTGTTTTGATAAAGTAGCAAGCACAGCCAGAGTGAAAAATGCTGGGTAACTAAGAATACAGGCCCAAAAGGAAGAGAGAACCCCGAGACAGGGTGGCAATCCATTTTAATGGGAATGGGGCTGGATATTGACTTAGAAGACTGGGAGTCAAATCTCAGCTTAGTTACTTACTAACTGTGAAACTCCAGAAAACCATTAAGTGCTAGGCAATGGAAGATGTAAATATGACTACAACACTTTCTAATGGATAAGATGCTTGTGAATAGATCATTATAATACTATGATAAAAATGCTTCAAAAGAGAAAATAATAACATAGAAAAAAGGAGAAGGAAACAACATATTCTCTTGAGTTTAATATGTTTTCACAAAGTGGACAAGTTAAAGAGTAAGTAGGCATTTACCAGATAGGAAACAGAAAGAATATTCAAGGCCAATAGAGCTACAGGTAAAAAGCATGTAGCAGTGAATGAGCATGATAAGAAAAGGAGTTTAAGAAGGTCAGTGGATCTGGAGGCCACTGGTTATAGGGTAATGGAGAATTTGGGCTGAGTGAGCTTGGAAAGCCTGGATTTTAGAGGATTTTGCCTGATATGCATCAGAGTCTTTGAACTCTATCTCACGGACACACCAAATCATAAGAAGGGTCTTTTAGTAGAGAAATTACAGGGTTCAATGTGTGCTCTACCTAAAGTAACCTTTGCTAAAGTCTGGGGAAACAGTTGTCACTGTAAAATTATGTGGGAGGCCATTTTTAAAAGACTAGACAAGACATACGGGGGCGTATGAGAGACTTGCCTAGGACAAGAATTATGTAATTAGAGAGTAAAAGCCAAATTCCAGGAACATTTGTCAGCTGGAATCATTACTTGGGATACAGACTGAATGGTAATGGTTTGTAAGAAATGTTGGAAGTATAATTTTTTAATTTAAGAGAATAGGGTTGATTTTAAAGTTTTAGAAGCCATCAGTTTATAAATCGTAGTTGCAGCTATGACAGAGGCTAAGTTCTACCAATAAGAATGTATAGAACACAAAATTTGAAAGAGTGCATTCAGGGGAATACCAACGTTGAAAGGACAGGCAGAGGTAGAGGAAAGCCAATTAGGGTTAAACACTAAAATAATCAGAGAGGTAGAAAGATTTCAGGAGTTAGTTGTAGACTAGAGGCTAAACTGAAGAGATGATTTTAGTAATAGAAAGTAATCAAAGAAACAAGTGTTGCAGAGATCATGTGAGCTGAAGACTCTATAAAGATCCTGTGTGAGAGAAACATCCAGAATAATAATACTGGGGTGAAGAAGAATATTCATTATACTAGAAATGTGTCCTTTTATTTGAAGTCAGCTTAATGGTTCTATATATGTTACAACAAGTCATTGAACGTGATCTCAGTAATGATCGCAGTGTTAAGCCTGCAATATTAAACACTGTGTCCATTTTCTAGAAACATCTATGGTTTCTTTATATGTGGCAGAGTTATCATATTGACAACAAATTAATATGATCTTTCTCAGTTTCATGTACCATTTTTTCTGTTTATTTGAAAGAAATTGTTACTATTTTCAATATATGAATGCTATTTTTAGCATTATTATTGGGATAGTCAGCATTTTAGTGATTTAAACAAAAAAGTGATAAACCGTTAACCATAATGTTAATCACTTCCATGAGATCCTATTTCTATGAAAGTCTCAAATATTAGCACTTGGTTCTTCCATGCAAGTACATTTGCTATTGTGGCAGAGTTGAAATTTAAAAATCAATACTAAAAAAATAAATATTCCAGATATTTTGCCATAAAAGAATTTAGAAATGTGTGCTCATGCATGAGAAAAGGAAGATCTGAACTTCACAAGTGAAAAAAAAGTCACATTTCTCTTAATTTGCTGTTAAATGGTGAAACATATCTCTTCACATGCATATTCACTGCTACATATTTAGTGAAAACATATTCAAAATAATTCCTTGCATCTAAATCTAACTTTGGCATTATCTAAAAACCAAATCACCTAAACAATATCTCACTTTAAAGATATTAAATTTTATTTACGAATTGGATCAAAGCATGAAAATACAACTATGTATAGTATCTGTTGAACCTATCTAAATATATAACATTTTATCTCTTGGTTTTGTTTTCTCCTTATTGTATTATGTAAATATATAAAAATTATAAGTAATATGATAATTTAAAATAATTGTTATTTTCTAGTGAATATCCACAAAATACCCTCAACTTCTGTGTTGCCTCTCGAAATGCACATTCAGGGTGCATTAGAAACATGCTAGTTTGTCTGTGGTTTTCCGGGAAGCTTTGAGGTTCTAACTTTGATCTCTCCTCTTACACACTGAGATTTTCTCCTGACTCCACTAGCCCAGACAGAATTTCTACTCTTGATCTCTAAGGTAATTTTAAACATACTCTTGACACCAGCATCACTCAGTGGCAAAAGTTTCCCTCTTAACCATGGTGTGTTTACTCTTCAGTTTCTCTGTTGGCCTTTGCTCATCTGGACTCAAAAGTGACTTTTTTAAACTTTCTACCCCAGGAATAGTTTTTCAGTCATTTAGTTCACATGTTTTCTGCTTTGACTAAAGTATTTGGAGTTCCCATTTTTGTTTCCTCAACTGTTTAAGCTCCTTTATCTGAGGAAACTAGATTTTCTCTTTGATCTGCCAAAGAATCTGTTACATCGTTTGACCACAGGGTGAACTCTACTTAAAGTGACTCCATATTTTTGTGGCACTCTCATTCATCCCTTTTTAAATGCTGCACCTCTGTCAAGGTACTCCGCACCTTGGATATCAAAGTTGTAGGGCTTTTTTGACTAGTTAACCCATTGCTATCAAATCTTATCTCAGAGATTAATCTGTCATTAATCACTTTTACCTTCGTGTGCCATTAAAAAGTTACTTCAACTGGGGATATTTGCAACTGAGCTCTGTCCTCCAAAGGTGGGAAGAAAAGTGGGAGTTTGTTTGACATAAAACAAGTTAATGAACTATTGGCGCTTTTGCAAAGAAGGCGTTTCCAAAGCCTATCAGCCTATAGAATACTTGGCCATTTGCCATTCATTGAAAAGAAACAGATCGGCAGCCAGGCGCGGTGGCTCACGCCTGTAATCCCAGCACTTTGGGAGGCTGAGGTAGATGGATCACCTGAGGTTGGAAGTTTGAGATCAGTCTAACCAACATGGAGAAACCCTGTTTCTACTAACAATACAAAATTAGCCTGACTTGGTGGTGCATGCCTCTAATCCCAGCTACTAGGGAGCCTGAGGGAGGAGAATTGCTTGGACCCAGGAGGTGGAGGTTGCAGTGAGTCAGGATCGCACCACTGCACTGCAGCCTGGGCAACACAGCAAGATTCTGTCTCAAAAAAAAAAAAAAAAAAAGATAACGTACAAGGGAAGAAGATATCCATTAATCTGATCTGTGTCAGTCTTTCACATAAATTGATGGAGTATACTAATAATTCTATGTACTTTAACCACTACATAGAACTTTCACATATATTTTCTGACAGATAGTTTCACAGCCTGAGTTAGGTGTTAACATTTTCATCCCAATTTAATAAAGTCAAATTTATAAAGGATAAAGACTTTCAAAGGACATCAACTAGTAGTGATTGAATTTGGAACTCCATTCCAGGTCTTCTGTTGCACATCTTGCTTACTTTTCCCAATACCACAGCTACTATAGTTATGCTTCCAATGCTTCTCCAAACCTACCATTTTCCCAGTCACTTCTTTTCAGCCAATGCTTAGCTTTCAGAATATGAATCTAAAACAGCATTGAATGTGTTTAACACCAACTGCAGATGGATTTCATACCAATATTATAAATGCAACTTACAAATAAGTTGAAATAGTTTACTTGGCTTTTATCCTAACCAAGATCATTCTAAATTCGAGGGATCGTGCCAGACCACAATTACACAAATGTCATTGCTAATATCCTTAAATTATTATTATTCTAGCACTGCCATTTGACTATCAATACTGCCTTTCTTGCAACATTTGCCTGCCTTCTGTAGTTCTTTTTGAACCCATTGCTTTCATTAGCTGCAAAATTCTCACTTGGATGATCTGAATATTCCTGTAGTTGATAGGAGTTCCTCTGGCAACAAGGGCTCTTTTACAGAATCACTCATTACTACGGCTCCAAACAGGAAGGTACCAATTTCTGGATTGAATTAAATTAAATTTAAAAGATCTTTAAAAGTTGTCATGGCCTCTAAGGTATTAAATATAGAATTTCTGTTACAGATGTCTAACCTAGTTATATTCAATTATTCATTTATTCTAAAAACGTTTATTGTACTAAGCTATTCCAGTTTCCAAAATTATCTCCTAGAAATGTATGCTTGTGTATCACATTTGTTTCTATTAAGGGTCTATTACAAAAATAAACACGAAATATTGCAATGTGAAATTTTAAGTGTGCTTGTTTTTACAGAGATAAAGAGGAAATATTATGAATGTTTAATTCTCTGGTAAAATCATATTTCTGACATTGGCTTAATGCTGTACATCACTAATCTATTTTTTGCATTTCTCTTTTGTCTGAATACAACACGGACAAGTTAAAAGATGCCGAGGTAAATCCAGTGCTGGAGTGTGAATGTACTCCTTGCTCAGACAGATTCACTATCATAAAATCTCTAACTTTAACTATTGCCTTGAATACTGAGCTTAGGCATAGTTTCCACTGACAATAAACAATTACAGCAGATGAGTAATGATTCTTCATGCCTACTACACTAGTAATCTGCTTGATGTATGTACTACTGCTCGGACCAAGGGGATTTTGAGGATCCACTATCACCCTCCCAAGTACCATCTAGAGGTTCAATATCAAGCAGCTCTCTCTTTTTATGCTCCTTTCTTAGGTAGAGGCATATATTTATGAGTACACATATATCCTCACATAAAAGAAACATTTCTCCCACATTGTACATTTTACCAGAATAAGGTCTAGGGAAGTGACAAAATTTTTATAACTTGAAACAATGCCATTTACTGTTTTACCAATACATAGATTAAGAAATTTAGACTTTGCAAAATATTATGGGGGTTAGGAAAAGTCAGAACTCTTCATTTTAAGAAGCATACGATTTAGAGGAGGAGGCAGTCACAGAATAAGGAAATGTTACATGACTACAGTTGCTAGTTAATTATACAGGCAATTTTGTTTAGGAGTTTGGAAATTACTTGAGATTTAGTAGAGAAGGCTTATAAAGGAGATAGAATTTTATCTGGCTTGAAGGCAATTGTGAAATAAAAAAGAAAAAAAAACTGAACTTGTATTTTAAATCTAGTCTCTGTCATTTTGTAGCTCTGTGCCTCAGGAAAGGAATTTAGTATGTGCAAGCCATAGTTTCTTAATCTTTAAAATAAACCACTGTTTCAGAGCTTTATTTGGAGATTTCATGTAAAATCACAAACACAGGGCCTTGCAGATAGTAGGCTCCCAATAATGCTACATAAAGATAGTTGGAATTTGCATAAAAGAAAATGAAATTCCAATCAAGGAAAGTGAGCAAAACAATAAAGGTGAAAGAAAACAAAATAAATTCAGTCTATGAAGTGTGCCAGTTTGATTGACATGGAGAACAGATAGAAGTGAAAAGTAAGGGTCCAGATCGTGAAACCCTCTGCAGAGGCAGTCTAGACTTGACCTTTGGGCAGTGGAGAGTAACAAAAGTATTTCAGCATGAACATATACTCTCAAAGCAGCATTTTGAAAGTTCAATTCAGAAGCAGAAGTTTTATTTTTCCCTAAGAATTGTATATTTGTAGCCTGAAATATGTTTATGACTATAATAATTGAATCTCAGTCTTCAAATATACCCCTCACAGTGGTCTAAGGATGCAGTGATGCAGAATTGCTTAAGGTAGTACAAATTTATCATTCAGCTAAGAAAATTAGGTACATTAGGGAGAAACAGTTTTTTTCTGAGTATTTGAGGAGGCATTTCAGCATCCTATATAAATCAGTTGCTGTTTTTTAAGAGGTCTATGTGGTTAAAATGTATACTCTGACAATATAATAATCACAATACATGAGGCCCCCCAAAATACGTTTGAAAATCAAACAGGATACTGTTTTCAAAAGCAGATGTCCAGACTGAGCACTATACTCACCTAAACTGTCCAGGAGGTAAGTCTGGGTAAACTTCATAACCTGCACTTAGAAGGGTAGTGTTGCAAAGGCATCTGAGATGCTTGAAAACAACTATCACAAAGACTGCATAGGAATTTTATTTAGTAGCTCTCTGATCCGCCAAGTGCTTATTCTTAACAATGACTATGGCTTTAATGAAGGAGTGTGTGTGTGTGTGTTTGTGTGCGCGTGTGTGTGTGCACGTGGCGGATAAAGAGACAGGATGATTATACATAGTTATTCTTTAGAGTTCTATGCAAGTGACATTACTGGTATTTCTGAGATGAAGCACCATTTATTATAATTAAATATCAACACTGATTGCTGATGTCTGCCTTGGTTCTTGAAAGAGTTCAAGTCTTTGGTGCAGTCACATTCTTAGTTACTTTGCAAAAACTCTAATGAAGAAAGTGAGAAAGATGTGTTAATATTTAATAAGCCTACTGATCGATTGCTGTGCCTCCTAAAATGTTCATCTCTTTGACTGGTGGGAAATGAACTTCATTAGGCTTTCTCTGCCACCTTATAGCTCCTTGTTAACATTTCCCCTTTGGGGTCCCTGAGAAAAAACGCCCAGCTTCTATTCATGAATCTCTGCCAACCATACTCTCATGCACTATTTTCTATATTCATTTGCTGAGAAAAGAGGATGTAAATCTCATTCTGCAAGGAAAATATTATCAGTTCTTTGTGATTGAAAGTAAAATTTGTGAAATGGTATTTTTATGATTCATAGAAATAACCAGTAGATTGATTTAATATATGGAAGCTAGTACTATATTTAGTTTCAAGCTATGAATATAAAAAATATTAAGCACTTTCTCATATTTTAGCTTCCTCTTACATGCTTTATTTGAAAAAGCAAAAGAAAAAATGTAGAGCTCTGAAAAAAGAGAAACTACTAGTAAAGGTTTGTTTATGTAAAATAGTTACTAAAAAATTTCGTTTATTTAAAATACTTCAAATGAAAGAGGAAGAAGAAACAGAGAAGCAACACTTACATAGTGCTAGTAGCAAAACAGAAATAATTCTTATTAATAAAATAATTATCAATGTAATGCTTCAAGATATTTTGGCATATAATTTTAGATAATAGGATATGTGCATAAAGGACTGACATTAAAGCTGAACTTAACAGTAGAAAGAAATGGTTAAATATACTGATAATTTAGTATGTGCCAGGAACTTGTTAAATATTTAATGCACATTATCTCATTTAAGTCTCATAATAAAGAAATGAGATATATACTATATACTGTTGGTATTCCTATTTTTCCAATGAGAAATCTCAGGAAGAGATTATGTAAAAAAGTTTTTCAAGTTCACACTTTATAAAAAAATGCTTAAGTACCCCAAAGGGGATCTAAACCAAAGCATTTGGCTTCCAGAGTCCAAGCTTCTAAGAAATTAATAGATGCATTCACAGATGTAGTCATAAATGCAAGGCCAAGAAGGAATCAGGTGGATTTTCCACTTTTGTAAACTCATCTATTTCCAGAGAAAGCAGAAGAGAAAATGCAAACAGAAAAACTAAACAGCCAAGAGAAAGGTTGTTTCAGAATCTGTCAAAATGAAAAATCTTTCTTCTTACCAGAGCTCATTTTGGTTATTTCAATCTGAACATTCATGTTCAGAAAACAAAGAGACAGAGAATGAATGGAAGTATTTCCTGCCTCTTAATTCTCTAGCTAAAGCAGTGGCAGTAATTCTCAGTTATTAAGGAATTGTTTCAAGTGTAGTCCTTTGCTGATGGTGGAATTTTCTTGACTTCCAAGCATTCAAGAACCCAAACTGATGTAAATGTGTTTCCACCAGAATCCATGGCTATATAATTCGCAGAACCCAGTAAAAAACAAAAACATGAGGCTCAGTATTCATGAACTATTAAGAATTTCAAAATGTTTACAGGAGAACATTAAACCAAACTCAGACCCCTGTGTCTGCGTTGTTTGTATAGCTAGGAAGCTCGATTACTCACAGTCAAATTCTGAGTGTTATTCTGTGAATTCTTCAAAGGGAGAAGGCCGTGACCATTTATAGTATGTGCCTTTGGCCAGAAATTTTGAATATTTGTAACATATAATCTTTTAGTTTTCTTCCCTCATTTGAGACAGATTTATTTGTGGCATTCAATTATAACGTTCTTACTTTATTCCGGACACTAAAAGAAAAAGACTTTATATTTTCTGCAAGGAAATAAGGATTCCTGTGATTTCTGGATAATCTTTAAAGAGAGAGACTTTGAACAGAACACATGTTGATGTTATTATTTTCTTCATTTTTAATGTAGTCTATTTCTGGAAAAGGGGTACATAGATCTTTGTGTAACCACCCAAGAGCAATAAAAATAATTAGAGTTTATCCTATTTTTTAATCACAAAGAGAAAACATCATTGTATGTTGGTTTCAGAAGACATCCATCCTATATGGGGATGGGAGGAGAGAGTTGGAGGAGCAAACATGAAAGGTAATGAAAGCAACATTTCCCTTCTATACCTCACTCAAAATTTCCCCTGCCTCCAATTTTATCATCTCACCATTTTCAAGTAGAATTGGCAGGACTGAAACGACGCAATTTTGATGGGAAAAATATTGGCCATGTGAGAATCAAAGCACGACCCACCAAACACATTAGCACCTATATAGAATAAGGTGCAAATAGAAGCTAACCAATAAATACGTACGGAGGTAATAATTTTATTACTAACAGGAAATTTACCAAATATAAACTTATATTATTGTAAGTTATAATATAGACGAGGGGGTCAGAATAGGGAAAACTGGGTTGTTGAACAATTATTTAATTAATCATAAATTAATTAATTAATCATAAATTAAATATTATTTAATTAATCATAAATTAGCAATTGCTAGGAGCTAAGCCTTATCATCTATTGTATCCTTCAGAGCTTTATCACATGACTTTGCTTGAATACCTGCAAGGAACACCATTCTCAGATTGCCTAATGTACTTGGCTCCACCTAGAGTTGTGCTTTCTGGAAATCCTGAATAAAATACTACTGATGCAATACCACTGAATGTCAACAAACACTTTGTTAGCATTTAAAACAAAACCCTATTAGATGTTGTAACTATGTGCTAGGAGGAAGGAGTGAAAAAGGGAGGAGGGGATAAAGGGATGACTAAACTGATAAATGTATGAAGAAACAACAAATACCATAAAATAGTATCTTTCATTTTGACTATTATTTGGAAATGAAATATTGAATTAAACCACTGAAAGTATGTTTCAGTTGTGATATGTCATAGTAAATGTGAAAACAGGTACCATATTGCTTCAATCCCTTCTTGAATTGTGTTTCTGAGGTTTAATTTCTAAGACTTATGCATTTCTCCTCTCTTACCCTTCCCATTCCTCATGAATAATTTTTTGGTAGAATCCCATGTTTTCTGATTATATAGAGACTTAACTTAGTCATGTCCTTTGTTGAATGTTGAATATTTAAATACAGCTTTTATTTTAACTGCAAGCTTTTACTTGTAGCTCGAGTTTTTGATTTTGAAAAGAATAAATCTCTTCCCAAATGGCTTATGTTTATCTTTAGAAGCAATTTATAAGGAAAATAAATCTGTCATAATCAGGTCACCCCAGACATAGTGCTAAAAGCACTCTAATATCTGGGAAATCCTGCAAAATAAGAAACAATGTTGATTCTGCTCTTAAATGTCACCTAATGGTCTCACATAAGGTTGTCAATTTTCGTGTTGGTTGATTGTTACATCTTAGAAAAAAATTAACTGAACTGAAGTATATTCAGCATATACACGGTTTTACAATAATTTTAACATAGTTTTTCCTGGACATTTAACAATTTTCCCACTGATCAAACATGTCTACTCGAATTAGGTGTATTTTCTTTACTATACAACTATCTTAGAGGCATTCTGGGGGGTTTGAGGTGTATGTGGGGTTTTGGATTTCATTATTCAGGCTTTTAACAAATAATAAAATAAAATGCAGCCAATGGCAGGATTGACATGAGACAAATAATCAAACATCCAATTATTTTTGAGGAATCGGTTAATTAAATGCTAATGCTGACTGAGCTTGTGTTTTTGTATGTGCTTAATTTTTTTCAAAGGGTTTATGTATTACATATAGAGTTTGTATGTGTGCTCGGGAACAATGCAGTATACAAATTACAAGAATAATTTTTATTCTATGGCAATGGGCTTCATCTTTTCCAATAATTGTTCAGTGCTACAAATAAATTATAACCATTAGGTGAATTTGGTCAATTACTTTGATAATAGTTGCCGTGGCAATTAGTACTTTTTGGCTGAAATATTAATATTATCTGAGTGCAATAGTAATTTTATGCCATGAGTGGCTATTTGGAATACACGTCATTTTGCTATTAACTTATTATAAACTGAAAAGGAAGTTTTCAGTACCTAAGGCAAGAATTATAAGCAATTTCAAGAATCTTTAAAATTAAAGGATAATGGGAATTCTTTGAGATACCTCTGACAAGGTCCGTGTTCTCCCAGTGAGGGTCAGAGTTCAATTCCTGAACTCATCCATCACATCCTGACTGGCAAGGGCTGAATAGCTGTAAAGACTGCACAGGAGAAAGGGCTCCCTTGCTGACCTCCTAAATCACTTTCACACACACAATTCAATAAATACACACATCCACTCACAAACACCATACACAAATAACTATGCCTTTTAACTCATTATTACGACAAGCAAGTTTTAAGATTCTTGGATCCCCACGGGGTTTACATATTTGAGATTTTCTTTTAAATGCTTATTTTAATCATGTAACAGGCAAACATCATTTCACATCATTATTTCATTAACAAATAATCAGTAGAAAAACACTTTATTGATGTCTTTTATATACAATGATTTTGAGCGCCACGAGGGGTACACACACACACACAAAACTGTCAAAACTCCTACTTATACTCAGTCAGTAAAAACATAACTACTCATCACTTAGAAACCTGTAATCTACTGGTATTACTCAATAAAATCAGAAATTTAGTGTTAATTTAAAGTAGTTCCAACTGTTGCATTCCACACATTTCTTGTCTCTTTTTCTTTGGCTATGATTTTCACGTTAAGGAATATAGGTTAGGTAATTTTCCCTTGAAGTACTTTCACATCGTCTACTTAGCCTGTTTCACAGAGTAAAACGTATTGCAAATTTTCTTTGTAATTTTTCATTCCTCAACTACAATGTGGGCTCCAATATGGCAGAAACCACCCCTTCCCCATAGTTGATGACCAGGACTGGTATATTGTAAGTTCTCTTTCACTATTTGCCAAATTAATTAAATGTAATTGCCCTCTGAAATCCTGGGCCTAAGAAAGTCCTCCCCATAAGTGAAAACAATTGATGACGTAAAAAGCAGCATTCCTCTCAGAAGTACTAAGTATGCTTTTCAGACAAGGATCAATCCACATCTTTCCTACATAGCAAAGGGGTTTCAAACTATGTAACTTATTTAAAGGCCAAGTAAAGTAACTGGGAAGAGGCTTTTCTCTAGGTTCATGAAATTAAATCAATCTGGGGTCCATATTCCATCTTCATAATGAAGAAAAGATTAGACCAAGCTTCCCACTGACAGACCCTGACTTTCATTCACTCCATATTTGTAGGGTCTATCATAGTGCTGGGCATTGTAGGATTTAACACATTTTTCTGAAATTAATTTAACCAAATTCACAAATGCTTTATTCCTCACCAATCTCCTGTTTCAGGTTGTCTTTAAAAGCTGGAAGATAGGGAGGATTCAAACAACATGATATTATTGCATTATTTAAAATTTCCTTTAAAAAATAGCTTACCAAGAAACTAAATATGCCAAAAAGAAATCTGTATGATTTCAGCTTCTAAAGACAGTAAATCTGAGTCTTACAAAATACATCATATGTAAAGACATTTTATTATAAAGGTTCTTTATGAAAATCTCTTCTGCCTGGTGTGGTGGCTCACACATGTAATCCCAGCATTTTGGGAGGCCAAGGCGAACGGACCACTTGAGGTCAGGAGTTCAAAACCAGCCTGGCTAACATGGTGAAATCCTTCTTTACTAAAAACACAAAAATTGGCCAGGTGTGGTGGTGCGTGCCTGTAATTCCAGCTCCTCGAGATGCTGAGGCAGGAGAATCGCTTGAGCCAGGGAGGTGTAGGTTGCGGTGAACCGAGATCAAATCTCTGCACTCCAGCAGGAGCAAGAGAGTGAGACCCTGTCAGACAGAGAAGAAAATCTCTTCTTCTTTACTTAATTACTAATTAGTTAGGGAAAGCCTCATTCAAAAGAAACTTGCAATAAAATTTTAAAATTCCAAAATAGTCTCAATATTTCTAAAGAAGGAAAAGCAATAATGATAGTGGCTCAATATTACTTACACAGTTTTCTAACTTAACAGAATCTTGTTCTTTACCAAAAATATTTAATTTTCTGAAGTGTGAGAAAATTAGCAAATTAAATAATGGAACTGGCTTTTTTGCTACTTTCTAAAATACAATATTCCTAGGTTGACCTGAAACACAATTGGTTTAATGAAAAAAATTATATAATAAAATTATTAATTAGCATAATTGCCTATCCAGAATTTCAATTATTCTCTAGAATCTCTTTAAAATTTGGAGAAAGATAAAAAGATTTCCTTAAGAAAAAATAATCTCAATAATTTAACTAAAATGCGAAATCCACGTTTTAAAACTTAGAGTGATTTGAAGCATCAACATATTCTATGTAAAAATCAACAGTTGGAAATATTCTTACTCAAATTTCTTCTTTCTCATATCTTACCAAAGTGGATAGAAACCTGTGTGTGCATGCATGTCCAAACACATGCACATCCTTCCTTTTCTGATCTGAGGCTGATAAAATATCTTGTTTTCAATACTGGGGTGCAGATTTCATTCAGCTGTAAGGTTATAGCACCCCCTAGCCTTGCCTAACAGAATAGCAGTCAGTTCTGGCAGGAATTGAAGTGTAGTAAAGGAATTTTAAAGAATATGTGTAAAACTTGTGTACTTTGAAAAAGTGTTCTCCATTGAAGATGTATCCTATTTTATTTGGTAGCAACTGCTGAATCGACTATAGTTTAGAATTTCTGGTATATAACCTCTTCTAACCCTGAATAATACCAATTGCTGTTAAAATATAGGAAGCTGATTTATTCTAAAGATCATGTGGAGCCTAAATGCATCAAACAGATTTCCACTGGTCCTCTAATTTTTTCCCCCAAATCATGAACAAGCCAGACACTTGGGAGTGCAAGTATAAAATATTGGACATGGCTGTGATGGTTATTGGCAAATCTTATACTAATAGGCAACAGCTCTCTAGGGACAAAATATAGGCTGTTGAAAAATATATCTGAATATGACACATGTGGCCACCACTCAGATAAGATCGTTGTTACTATTCTTTTATTCATATATCATATTTTAAGAAAAAAGTTGAAAGATGAAGGATTCGGATGTGCTTGTAATAAATTTATACTGTTTTGCTTGTCCCGTCATTGAATCAAGCTTTCCTTATTAAACTACAATGCCTGTTTCCAGCATATCGTAATAGTGCTGATTGCATAGCACCTGTCAGTAGGTATTCAGGAATATAAACCTTAAAGGCTTTGATGGGAATTTAAATGGAATACCAATTTGCCAATGCAGCACTCAAGTCTGTAGTATCTGTGGAGTTCACAGGATTCCAATTAGTCTGACATTTTTTTGCAGACTTCAGAAAAAGAACTATTGTAAAACTTGGAAGCAAACAAAAGATAAGTTTTCTCACCTTATTTGGCCCATATTATAATTTATTCCTCTCTTCATTCCTGGAATGCTTGAAAGTCATCATTCTTTATTCTGAGATACTGTAAATCTAGATACTGTAAATCACTTGGTCAATGTACATTAAATTTAATTTAGTCTGACCACTGCTACTATTCAAAGACCAGTAAATTGATTATGTTACTAAAAGGTGATCACATTGATACTGCTATTTAATGAACTCCATGCTTGTACATTGCTCCTAATGCACACTATTTTAGATCACTTAGTCAACTCCACTCTAATTGAATTTATCATTTGAAACCTTGACTTGATGCTAATGGTCCAAAAATAGCAGAGTCTCTGTAGAGTAGTCCTGTCTACAAAATGCTGTATATTGATGTTTTCTTGCAACAAACACTTGTCTTTCTTGTCTATTTGTCAGGACCCGTTGTCAGTTATTGAGGTGCAATTATAAGAAAACTTGCATTTAGGAAAAGATATTATTGACCTCTGCAAATTGACTGGCAACATCAAAATTTGAAAGTGGAGCTCAGGCAGGCTTAATAGGATATATGCAAATTCTCTCCAAACACAGGCCTGAAACTGTCATATGGCTGTTGTTATTTTAAGATACGCATGATCTCCTCTTTCTGTTCTATCCCCTTTTGTTTCCACTAAATGGAGTCAGTATGTTTGCAAGACTAGTTTGGTTTAAGAGAGATGACAACAGCATTTGCTGGGTTCCACCATGAAGAATCATTACCAGTGCCAGCGGGTTTCATAAACGAGCCCCAGAGAAAAAGTGAAACGGATGTAAAGTGACATTAAAACAGAAAAAAGGAGTAGAAAAAGACATGATTTCTCTAGGTTTACAAAATCAAGGCACCATTGTAGAAATTAAAAATGAGCGGAGAATAGTAACTGATTATGCTGTAATTTTTTTTAACGAAAGAGCAACCTAATTTAGTGTTGCATTGTGGTTCAAAAATAACTCCACATAATTCATAAGGTGCTGTACATGAGGAGAACTCAATTTCCTAATTATGATAATGCATTTTGATAACTTTTATTGAACATAAGCATGCCCATGATTAAATCACTTAATAGGAAGCTATCTTCCGTTTGGCAGCCATAATTTCAAAGCTATGCTATATACATTTCTGTACAGAAACAAGATGAAGATAACTAACACTGCTTGCCAAAGATGAAATTAGAGAATAGGCTTATGGAGAAATAATTTAATTTACAATAAGAATTTTCAACTGAAAAATTACCATCTATACAATGTTTTGAGCAAAAATTAAGAGGTTTGTCATCGTGGGTTATACTCAGATAGGTAACACAAGTCAAATAGAAAATCAAACATAATTTTGAAATTACTCAACTTTTCCAACCCCTCTTTCTTTTACATATGTGTGTTCTGTTATGTTCACCCTCACCAAACAAATTTATTAATTACACCTTTTATCTACACCACACCCCTTCGTTTTATATGGGGTTTGATGGAGTCCTAAATTCTAGATAATTAAAATTGTCCATGACTAGGAATGTGCCAAAGCCTGGGAAGAATTTATTTACACTTATATAATCAAAACAGTGAGATTCTTTCTTCCAAAAACAAACAAACAAAGAAAACCTCTGTAAGGAATTGTGAAAGGGCTGAAATTTTAGCCTACTTGCAAACTAGTAAGTCAGTCTGCCACAATTTCATATGTACTGGCAGAAAACAAAACACTCTTGGGTCAGAGACATAGAATTTTATTACTCATGGCACACAAAGCACTATGAGCTTCATGTTTGTGTCAGCTCCCTTGTTACTCAAATCCTACAGAATGACACAAAATGGTACCTGTGGAAGTTTGCACGCAGAGGGTTTGCATCAGAGCTGAGGAAACTTGAGTTTAGAAAACCTTCAGTTTCTACAATAGACTGGAAGCAAATCTACCTAATCTTTTCCTAGAGGGAAACATTATCTTTATCACACTGGGCAGCCCACAAATCTACCCTTTACTCTGAAGGACACACCATACCTTCTAAGCTGCTTGTTATACAAACATCCATGAGATATAATCTGGAACAAAGGGAATGAGTGTCTCTGCTTGTGCAGTAATATGATAGACTCATGGAGAAATATCTCCTCAAACTCTCCTTCCTGTGAACTATCACAGATCACATCTTCTGTTCTGTATCATACATTACCTTAAATTCATTTTTTATCAATATATCAAGCCTCCCCAAGTCAACCATAAGCTGCCATTAAAATAACTCATTTTACACCAATAGATTTATTTAATTTCTAAGATAATGCCATAACATGATTTGTGCTTAATACATATTTAAGAACAATTACTGATGATGATTGATTAACTGATTGGTGCTAATTGATTGATGGATCGATGGTGGAAATTATACTAAAACTGAAAGATACAGTCAATTTTCTAGAGGTATTGCCCTTATGTTATCAACATGTGGGGTTTTCAAACCCATAGAAAGTTGTATGTTGACATTATGTAGTATCCAGAACTAACTGATTGATAGAGTCTCACCTTTTAATTCATTTTTTTAATGTGATAAAGAAATAATCATTGTTCGTGAAGCTAACCAGGTAAAACACTTGCAAGTTTAGATAGAAAAATTTTGTGTAGAAAATGCCCTTGAGAAGAGAAGAAATACAAATTTAAGACGAAGGGGGAAATGAAGTTTAAATGAATTCCAAACCAAAAGCCATGTTTATTTATTTATTTATTTATTTGGTAGCCAAAAGGTAGAAAATGTGGTTTGCATGGGGAGTCAGCGACTTATTGCTCAAAGTACTTCACTGTTAAAACTGCTTAGAGTACATTTTGTCGATAAATATATATAGTTTGAAAGTTTCATTGTCTTTAAAATACTGCAACTAGGGACTCCTATAATGTTAAAAATTCCCATTAAAATCAAGATTTTTCAAAGCAGTTTAAGGATAAACAGGCCAAGCATGGTGGCTCACATCTGTCATCACAGCACTTTGGGAGGCTGAGGTGGGAGGATCACTTGAAGCCAGGATTTCAAAACCAAGCCGGGTGTAGCAGGTTCCTGTAATCCCAGTTCTTGGGGAGGCTGAGATGGGAGGATTACTTGAGCCCAGGAGTTTGAGGCTGCAGTGAGCTAGGATCAAGCCATTGCACCCCAGCCTGATCAACAGAAAGAGACCCGGTCTTTAAAAAATAAAATAAATAAATACATTAAAAATTTTTTTAAATGGATAAATAATTAGATGTATGAAATTTTAAAAGCTTTATCCTTAAAAATAAGATATTATTTTTATCAACTGGATAACATTTATTTAGTGAAACATAGCAGGGTACACTTTTTACAAATATCTTTAAATGAGTCTTCATATGTAAGGTAAATATGAAAAGAATATCAATGTACTTTGCAAATGTCATGGATTTTATTTTGTATGATAAAATAAATGAAAGCTCTGCAAAGTCTAAACCAAGAAAGGCCCTGTTCTTTTAGAGAGCAAAATAATCATTTGAGATGTAAATATCTGACGAATAAGGTAGAGCAGCAAAGGGAATTAAGAAGAGGTTTGGGGAAGAAATGAACAGTTTCTAGTTGTTAAGGTAATTAACCTTTTTTCAGGATCATTAAAAAATGTTTTTTTTCTACACACTACTAATTTTCTTTCAGGTTATGGAGGTCATTGTTTTGAAGAACAAGACGGGAAAATATTGAGAGCTGATATTCATCTACCTATGCAAAAGGGACACACACAAAAATTAACAATCAGTACTAAATTATTTCTTTCTGGCATGTATCTTCCTATCCTGAAATTCTACCTTAGGCCAGTGAAATACACCTATACAAACATCACCCATTGAGGTATTAATTTTGGTGAAAATTATCAGTGCAAAATTTGAATATGTCCCACCATCTTCACACTACTTCATATAAGTAGTATTCTTTGTTACTCAATTTTGCATGAAACAATTTGCTCCATTTGTACTGCAGATACATTTCTTTGTGATTCTGTGCCCCATAGAGCTGATTTCTAAAGCACAGCTACATTAAGGACACAAACTCTGTGCTTGAAGTACTGTCAAAAGACAGAAATGTTGAAAGGCTAAGGTGATGAAATAAATGCCTATAATACTAATTCTGGCCCAATACATGGCCATGCTGACTTCCTTAATTTCTTTTTCTTTTTTTAAAATTTACAGATAGGGTCTCACTCTGTTGCCCAGGCTGGAGTGCAGTGGTATGATCATAGCTCACAACAGCCTTACACTCCTGGACTCAAGCAATCATCCTGCCTCAGCCTCTTGAGTAGCTGGGACTGCAAATGAGGGCCACCACATCTGGATAATTTTTTTATTTTTTTATTTATTTTTCAATATGGGAATCTCATTATTCTGCCCAGGATGGTATCTAACTCCTGGCCTCCAGTAATCATCCCACCTCAGCCTCCCAAAATCTTGGGATTCCATATATAAGACACTTTAATTTCATACTTACTTTAACTTTTCATGTGTGGAGGTTTATTTTCATAGCCACAAAGTAAAATAAACTACCTCTGAATTATTTAAGAATCCTTTGATAGGTTCTGTAATTACTGAGGTCCAAATACCACATCAAACAAAAAGTACTTGATCACTTAAATGTAATGAAACTGTTTCTAGCAGGATTGTACCTGGTGTTTATATTGTGTTTATAATAGTTATCATTATTAATAATCAACTATAGGTGAATTACAATATATGAGTTGTTCAATCTACCTTCACAACATCCCCATGAAGGACATATAATCCTACTAATATTGCAGCTAAAGAAATAGGTTCTGGTATGTTAGAAAACTCAGCAAAGTTAAGGCAACTAGTAAAAGATAGCCAGAATTCAATGCCAAGTCCATCTAATTCTAGAACTCATTTGTTGTCCCACAGGACACCATTCTTTCATCTGATAATAATGGAGACTCTAAAGGCCACTTGCAGAAGAAACTAGGTTTATTTGATCTTGGCTACATCATGAAGAAACACCAAATCTGGGATTATACAGGGTTGGAGACGTTTTGACCCTAACCTTCCACTAATCTTAGTTCTCCAGAATGAAATGTGAATAAAGCTCATACTGCTTGCTGTCCCTATTGTACTTGTTCTTCTCGTAGTAGCTCAATGTCCATTTCTAAATCATGGAGGGGAAAAAGTTCTTTGTTTACAGTTGTGGCCATGATAAGCAAAGAATCTGAGAGTGGAGTCAGGGAGTCAAAAAAAGGTATAAAAACAGCTAAGACCATGGTTTATGAATATCTCCCGTAGGGAAAGGATAGGATTCATTTTCTTTTGCAAAAAATACATCAAAATTCTAAGATATTCCGTTTTCTTAATTCTTCACAATAATCCTAGTATTTCTTCATTTTGTTTTCCTAGTAATTACTATATTCCTTTAGTATTTTCCTGGTTTATCAAACAAATATGTAATGTTCTCTTCTTGTTTTCTACTTCTTTTTTGCTTTTTAATCGTCTAGTGAAAAAAAAGTCAGTATACTTTATAAAAGGTAATTTATTTACCCCAGAAAGAAAAAATAATGCACATATCACACACAATAAAGATGTTCAGAGCAAAATCAGCATAGTAGCATGTCACAAATTTCTTCATTTTTAAGTTTCCGAAATGTACATTACCAGTTTATAAAAAACTGAATTTATTTCTCAAACATAAGTATAACATAATAAAAAAATTATTTTAAATGCAGATTATAATAAAACACTGCACACTAATATTAAAATATATATTCAAGCATTTCATATGTTTAATAAGCCAATAATCTCAGTTCACTTCTACCAGTCACTGGCTATTTCGGATCCCCCTTGAATCTTTGTAGAGAACGTCTCAGGTTGTTTCGTAAGTATTTGTTAACCTACCTTTTCCTGCTGAAACTCAGAGCTCTTAGCAGTACACAAGGACTCCACGAGAAAGTCTTCCCACCTTGTGGAATTGCCTAGAATATTCAATGAGGTAGCATAAAAGACATTGGCAAGTTTAACACCAGGCACCTAAGAAGCACTTAGTAATTCCCTTCTGTGAAAAGATAATTTTCAAGATAGTAAAATCATGACTCTCATCAGATATAAAATGAATATCTATCAGAGATTTTATTTAGCTCATTAATTAGTGAGGAAACAGGGAGAATGTTAAAACTGATTCAAATGAAAATGTCTTACAGAGATTTTAATTCTCTACTGGACAAAATTCATTTTTATTTCTATGGACAAGAAACATTTTCAGTGTCATGTGTTTGCTGTCACACAGCTTCCATCCCTATAGAGTTGTAAAATAGCCTAGTCAATAAAGACAATCAAAGGTGCCCCAGCTTATAGTAACAGATAACCCCCAGAGAGTTTGGTAGACAATGTTCAGTGCTCCACTGAAAGGACTTACGGGAATCTCATTTACCATTGGCAAGTCGATTTTTTTTTTTTTTGTCAATCATTCACCCATTTCCAAGATAACTTTTTTTCTGACACTTCTTTTTTCATAATAGCTATTTATTCTAGAACTAAGAATTTATTAATATTTCCATCTTAAGTACTTAGTACAAGCTTAGTACTTTAAAAGCCTGGTTTAATTACATTTTTTAAAGCCACTTTCATTTATACAGAACATTACCATATGCAAAATACTTTCCTTATGCTTTCTGTCATTGATTCAATTATCTCACACAGAGTACTGAAAAAACAATGACAGTCACAATATTATTTTCAATTCAATTTAATAAATATTTAATGAGCACCTATCACATTCATACTCACTGTAAAAAGAAAGAAAGCTAACTATATGTGTCTGGATTTGTATCTTTTCACTTTTTCTTCTTGACGGTGTGCCATCCTTCGCTTTTATATCATCCCTTTAACATCATTACCATGAAAACACTTCTGGGGCTATAATTCTGCTTTTTATAAGGAGTTCCTAGTCTGATTACCAAAAGACAATATAAGAATCATACCTATCTCCTCCCGGTTTCCACTGCCACCTTCACAACAGCCCTCTCAACAGGCTTACGAAGTATTGTCGCATTGTCGATTGCTCCAAGAAACAGCTCAAAGCGAAAGAAGACTGAAGACAGAATCATGAGGTCATACACATTTAGAGGGATGCCACTACTATTCTGATGTTTAGTCTAAGAGCCACTTTTCTAGCCTCTCCTGACTTTGTCTTTTCCTAACAAGTCAACAAACTTTGTATCCTTTGAGAGGTTCACCCTTAAACCTGGCTTCAAAGTAAAGAAAGTGGCATTTCTCTAAAGAGTTCCCCTTTGCCTTGCTTCTTCCGAAGATAAGCATTTGAGGAAAAAAAGAAACTAGTTCTAGAAGTCCAGGACAGATATGGGTGGTTTGAATAAATGAGGCCTCAAATTGGGTGCATTACTTGGAAGAAAATGTAACTCAGAGAGGCCAAATAATTTATTCATATTTGCAAGAGTGGTAGAGGTAGGATTCGAACTCAAGACTTAAGGTTTGCATAGAAGTCATAGCACTGACAGCTTAGATTTTGGATTAAAAAAAAAAGAAAAACTTCTATTTGCATTAAGACCAACCACTCTCTGTAACTTTGAGCTAGTTACCTAGCTTTCCTTAATGTCATGAATTTTTTCCAGAAATAGTAATAATATGTATCTAATAAGGTAATTTTCAAAATTAAATTAGATACTGCCTGAAAGTCATGTAATCAATAATGTTTTAACTTTCGATATTATTATCTCTAGTTAATCAGGGTGGTCAAAGCTTTTACTGCTAATCAATACAATGAACTCAGTAGGTAATTATAAAATAATACACATCAAGGAGTTACACAGGTTAAGATAGTTTTAAAGTTTGTGTGATTGTGGTTAAAACATATATGGGTTTCTGCTTTCAAAATATTTTTAGGCAGAAAGTGTAATTCACCAACAATTTTCATCATAGCTCTCCAATTCTTTTTTGATTTCTACCCCTCCTTTGAGTGACACTTAACTCCATATTAGAAAATGCCCCTTCCTGGCTCTGGACCATTCATATGATCACTTGACTCAACTATGTAATTTTCATTTTTAAGAAAGTGACCCACCATCTCAATTGTCACAGCCCTAAAACAAAACAAAACAAAACAAAAAATCTTATGTACACATTACTCACTTTAGAGTTAAAAAAAAATGCTGTATGTTTTTTAACACTTCTTCTTTGCATACGCTCTTACAGAGGTGTACATGCCCTTAATTGTGCTGAAAGTGGGGAAGAGCTCATCTGTGTCTTAGTGGGCTCAATCCTTGTGGTGCCCCACATCGAAGATGGATTTCTATAGGACCAGTTTTTAAATCTCAGCATCTTTTCCCATAGAACTCAGGCCAGAACTTTTAGATAGATTTGAACAGTAAACTACTGACCTCCATTCATTTATTTCATTTTATCAATGGTCCAAATTATGACAGATATTCCTTTTCCACTGTGGATAAATCATTTCTTCTTAGCAATACTTATTTTTTTTTCTTTCCAATTTTTGTTTTTAGGTTCAAGGAGCACAGGTGTAGATTCGTTACATGGGTAAATTGCACATTGTCAGGTATGGTGTGGAGCTATTTTGTTTTCCAGGTAATCAGCATAATACCTAATAGGTAGTTTTTTAATACTCACTCTCCTCCCTCTCTTCAACCTCAAGTAGGCCCCAGTATCTATTGGTCATTTTTTGAGTGTATGTGTACTCAGTAGCTCCCGGGGAGAACACGTGTTTAGTTCCCAGTGAGAACATGTGACATTTTGTTGTTGTTGTTGCTGTTCCTGTGTTAATTCACTTAGGATAATAGAGAATGGCCCACAGCTCCATCCATGTTACTGCAAAGGGCGTGGTCTCATTCTTCTTTTTTTTGTTTGTTTTTTGAGATGGAGTCTCGCTCTGTCACCAGGATGGAGTGCAGTGGCGCAATCTCGGCTCACTGCAACATCCACCTCCCAGGTTCAAGCAATTCTCCTGCTTCAGCCTCCCAAGTAGCTGGAACTACAGGTATGCATCACCATGCCCAGCTAATTTTGCACTTTTAGTAGAGATAAGGTTTCACCATGTTGGCCAGGATGGTCTCAATCTCTTGATCTCGTAATCTGCCCACCTCAGCCTCCCAAAGTGCTGGGATTACAGACATGAGCCACCACACCCGTCCCGGTCTCATTCTTTTTTATGGCTATGTAGTATTCCATGGTATACTTGTCCCACATTTTCTTTATCCAGTCTACCATTGATGAGCATCTAGGTGGATTCCATGTCTTTGTCATTGTGACTAGTGCTGTTACGAACATACCCATGGATGTGTCTTTATGGTAGAATAATTTATATTCCTTTGGGCATATACCCAGTAATGTGATTTCTGGGTCAAATGGCAGTTCTGTTTTAAGTTCTTTGAGAAACGTCCAGACTGAGTTCCACAGTGGGTGAATTAATTTATGTTCCCACTAGCAGTGTGTAAGGATTTCCTTTGCTCCACTACCTTGCCAGTGTCTGTTATTTTTTGACTTTTTAATACTAGCCATTCTAGCTGGTGTGAGATGGTATCTCATTGTGATTTTGATTTGCATTTCCCTAATGGTTAGTGATATTGATTATTTGTTCATATCCTTGTTGGCCACCCATATATCTTCTTTTAAGAAGTATCTGTTCATATCCTTTGCCCACTTATTAATGGGGTTGATTTTTTGTTGTAAATTTGTTTAAGTTTCTTCTAGATTCTGGCTATTGGACTTTGTCAGATACATAGTTTGCAAGTATTTTATTCTATTCTGTAGGTTTTCCATTTACTCTATTGATAGCTTATTTTGCTGTCCACAAGCTCCTTAATTTAATTAGGTCCCATTCGTCCATTTTTGTTTTCATTGCACTTGTATTTCGTGTCCTCATCATGAAGTCTTTGCCATAGCCAATATCCAGAATGGTATTTCCTAGTTTGTTTTTTTTCTTTTCTTTTCTTTTTTTTTTTTAAGGGATTTTATAGTTTTAAGTTTTACACTTAAGTCTGTAACCCATTTTGAGTTGATTTTTGTATAAGGTATAAGGTAGTGTTCTAGTTTCAATCTTCTGCTTATGGCTAGCCACTTATCCAAGGACCATGTAGAGGGATTCCTTTTCCCATTGCTTGTTATTGTTGACTTTGCTGAAGATTCGATGGCAGTAGGTGTGCAGCTTTCCTTCTGAGTTTCTAACCTTTTCCATTGATCTATGTGTCTATTTTCATACCAGTACCATGCTGTTTTAGTTACTGTAGCTTTGTAGTATAGTTTGAAGTTGGATAGTGTGATGCCTCCAGCTTTGTTCTTTTGCTTGGGATTGCTTTAGCTATTCAGGCTCTTTTGGTCCCAAATGATTTTTAGAATTTTTTTTCTAGTTCTCTGAAAAATATAATTGGTAGTTTGATAGGAATAGCACTGAATCTGTAAATTGCTTTGGGCAATATGACCACTTTTAACAATATTGATTCTTCATATCCATGAATACGGAATGTTTTTCCATTCGTTTGTGTCATCTCTACCTCAGCAATAATGTTTGCCTGAGATTTTCTAACCCTCATTCTTCCCCAGTCATCGTTGATTAGTAATCTCTTATTCAGACCTTCAGTTCTACTTTTACAAACTCATGTAAGACAGAAAAAAATTGACCCAACCTGGGCCAAAGACAGAAACTTTGTTCATGTTATAATATATAAAATATTTTTGGGAAAAAATTATCATCCTTGATAAGAGGCTTAATTAATTTTCAAATACGCTTTAATGGAAGTAAGACCCTTCTGAGAACTCAGCTACTCACCCGTTCAGTGGACTGTTAACCTTGAGAGGAACCTAACTACCTTGAACCAGTCTTGAAGGCATTGTTTAATAATTTTTAACTAGTGTTTTTTCTCTTATGAAGTACAATAATTAGCTAACCATTCACTTTTCTTATAGTATGTTTCAAAAGAAAGGAAATCTAATCTTTCAAGTGACTAACTACAAGTCTTCTTCCCTGCACCAAGATTGTAATAAAATGTTGACACATGTACAACACTAAATTGTCTGAAAAAAGTGCGTTATGGTATTTTTTAAAAATTGCTTTTTGTTTTGTATTTCATCCCTTCTCCCATCCCACTGGCTTGTAAATGTTTTGATGGCAGGGATATAAACTTTTTTTTAACTTTTTATTTTTAAGTCTTGGTACCTAGCACACTATCTAGCATGTAGTAACTGCTAAACAGTTTTGCTGACTCGATGAAGATCAAACAAAAAGAATTAGAAACAGCTAGAGAGGTAGGGCATAAAGCAATATGAAGAAAACAAAAAATAAAGTTGGTATCCCAATGTGTTTCAGACCAGCTGGAAAGCTCTTCCAATAAAACAGGACAAGTGCATAATGAAATTTCAAGGAGTAAGTCATTCAGGTTCTGAGAAAGTACCTGTCCAAGAAGCATATAGAAAACATTTGCTGAGTTACAAACTTGAAAACATATTGAAGGTGGCTAAAAAAATTGAAAATAATATAAATAATATTTACTCTTTAGGCCAGAATAGCGAGACCATAATATACTCCAAGGCTTCTTCAGAAGCACAGAAGGGAAAACTACTACTGAGTTTTACTACAGAGCCAGCACATGTGTAGAAAACCTGACATACAGATGTTTTTAATATGGCATCATCCTTAACATTTGATTTTAATGTAATTTTAACATTATTGTCGTCTGGAGAACCAGATTACCAGATTCCTTGTGCCATCTAGGTATTCAGAGGAATCCAGAGCCGGATTAGTAGAGCAATGAAATGTGTGACATAAGACTAGGACTGGAAATGTTTATGAAATACAGGAAGATGTCAGTCTGCTCAAGAGCTGTTTTATAGCAGTCTTGTATAGAGTGGTCACAAGCAGGGAAGGCAGAAGTGCTTTAAGATAGAACTGGAGCATGTCCTCATGTGGCCTGTCTTTGCCGAGACATGTGGCAGCAAAGGAGACACTAGTCACATAGCAACCAGAAGATATCAGCTTGTTGTTTTTCTTTTACAAATGAACTTCACTACAAGGAGATATAGTTGTTTCTGCTAGGGACAGGAGGCAGAGAAATTCTAGGCAGAAAAGGGTGGGTTCCTGACAAAACTTCACCCTGAAGCCTGAAGCCGCGACCCAAAGTGAGAACTTAACATCTCTGTTTTCCCACTGAAGTGGTGTCTTTTCCAGAACCACCCATGGCCCCGCCTGGACCCATCCTGTGCCAATAAAAAAATCCCAAACTCAGCTGGCAGAGATTGGAGAAGCAGCTGGACGTCAGCGACTACAGCTGGACATCCGAGACAAGCGGCTTGACTTCAGAGGGACAGCTTGACAGTGTAACTTCGGAGAAGAATTTGGCCAGAGTCGGCCAGACTTCAAGGAAGATTACCTTCCCTCCCGTCTCCTCTTCAGGTCCCCTTCCTACTGAGAGCTACCTCCATCAGCAATAAAATCTTCCACATTTACCATCTTTCAATTCGTTCGGGTGATTTCATTTCTCCCAAAGGCTGGACAAGAGCTCAGGCACCACGAGTGCGGATGAAAAAGGCTGTCACACTGACTCTTTGCCCTCACAGGCAGAAGGCAGCCATCTCATGCGAAAAGGCAAAGGGTCCACTGAGCTATTAACAATTAAGCCGTCCACGGACAGCAGAGCTAAAAGAGCACTGTCCTAACACTCCCTCTGGGGTTTCAGGGATCGCGGGCACCTCCACCAGATGCTGCTGCAGGGCTGGCACGGAGTTGACTCCTGCCGGTGCATTTCCCCCAGCTCCTGCACCTACTCACCTGCTCACCCCTCCCGTGAGGGGTGGAACAAGCAGTCCACGTGAGTGGAGTTCATTCCTGCAAGCACGAGAGCGGCCAGCTGACTCCAGCGCTCCTGTAGTCCAGTTCCTGCCTCCTCTATTCGCACACTCCCTTCCGCGAGGAATTGAGAGCTGCGGGCTCAATAAATGGAGCACACCCCCTTGGTGAGTCTTGCGAAGGTCAATTAGACAGAAGCCAGAGAACTGAGACAATGTTCCTTCTTTTGTTGTTTTTTGTTTTTGTTTTTGTTTGATACAAAGTCACGCTTTGTCACCCAGGCTGGAGTGCAGTAACCGGATCTCGTCCCACTGCAACCTCCACCTCCTGGGTTCCAGCGATTCTTGTGCCTCAGCCTCCCTAGTAGCTAGGGTTACAGGCGTGGGCCACCATGCCTGGCTAGTTTTTGCATTTTTAGTACAGACGGGGTTTCACCATGTTGGCCAGGCTGGTCTCGAACTCCTGACCTCAGTTGATCTGCCCGCCTCTGCCTCCCAAATAATATACAAATTTTACTTACGCTCACTGAGGAACAGCAAACATTTATTTGGTTTTTAAAAAAATTTTAGCACCAAACCATAAAACACAAAACAAAAACAACCAATGGGCCATCTAAAACAACAATAGATAATTACGTAAGGCTTACTTTATGCTTGGCACTCTTCCATATGTTTTGTAATTTATTTTTAAATTCACTTAATTCTCAAAACAAGCCTATGAAGTAGGTTCTGTCAATATGCAATTTTATAGATGAGGTAGCTGAGAGATTGGGAGGTTAAATGATTTTCCTAATGTCATATAGTTGGTAGAGTAAGCACACAGGCAGCCTAGGCTATAAAATATGTGCTCTCAACATATATTTGCCCCTCAATTTTACTTAATGATCTGCTTTGATAAAATCTTCATTTATTACCTCATGTAACTTTACAGTATTCCTCTCAGTTTTATTTTTAAAAAAGATTTTCTTAGAAAACATAATCAACTAGTTAAGATCTGGGAATCTGTTCTGTGATGGGGACTAAGTAGAATAACTACTGGAAATCTTTTTCCTCATCTGGTTAATGGTAACAGTACTAGTTTCTGTCTTGTTGGGTTTTTATTACAAAGTTAAAATGTAAATTGTCTAGCACTGTTCTTAATAAATGACATATGTATGCCCATGTCTAGATACAGATTTAATAATATAGATATATAGATTGATAGATATAGATACTATCATTACTGATAAGGTTATAATTATTAAATTAGAAATGAGAAAAGTGAGAGTCAAACATTAAGTTATCTTTGTTAATCACAGATCTCTTTGACACCAAAATATGGAAGCCACTAACTTTTTATAGATTTATTTAACCCTAAGATATCAGGAAGATACAAAAGACATGTGAATGAAAAAGAGTCTAATAGCTATAAATTATAGGTAGATGATTGATAGATACAGATAAACAAACCTATCTCCATTTTAAATTACATGTCTATTAAAACTTTGAAGTCCCTTTCTTTAATCATCAATTTTTACATCCTAAAACTGCTCTACACACCTTGCCAAATTTTCCCTCTTATGCTTGCCTACTCACAGGTCCTGCCTCCCTGTTCTTTTTCTCTACACTCCTTCTTTCATTATGTGCATCTCTTTATCAGTTTCATCTACCTAGCCATTCACCCATAAAGCACACACCAGTGTCTTTCGTTCTATTGTATAATATTCTCCATAATAAATCCAATAGTTCCTAGAGAAGATCAAGTGCTTTTCCAGATACATGCATTTGCATTGTCTTCTGTGAAAGTGTTTTGCATTTGCTTATTGTTCAAAGTAATTGTCAGATTTTAGAACAATCTGAGACAATGTCTATTGTACCTATTTGTTAAACTATTTTTTCCACAAGTTAAAAATATTTATAACTAAGAAACATAACTGTTGTCTCTAGTAGGTTCCCATATTCTTGGTGCATCTTTTCTCTCCTTTATGTTCAACTATTTACACAATTGAAATCAAATGACCTTTTGCTCTACCTCTACTAGGATGCATTCACTGAGATTATCTCAAAGCTATTTAATCTCATTGTGTGTAAAATTCGTTCATACGTCTGAAATACATATTTTACTAGATCTTAAATATGTTGCAGCACATTAAAAGATATTTTAAGTTTAAAAAAAAACCTAGAGAAACAGCAAAACTAAAGTTTGTTGTTCCCATGATAGAGTCTAATTCAGCTGCAGCAGCAAGATTAGATGAATGTTTTCTAAAAACATGAACTCCTACAAAGTATAAAAAAGCTTCTATAAGTGTGGGTGAGTTCTGTTCATTGACCAAAAAATCCTTTACATTTCAAGGAGTACTGAGCTACAATCCCGAATCATGAATACAGACGTTTCTCAAGCCACTTGTGGTAAACTCATTTCTAGTATCATACACACTAGTTGACACCAAATAAAACTTCTCTTTCATATCAGAGTTAAACTGTAAATAAACTTCTACTTAGTCTTTTGCATTACATACTAGGAAGTCCAGCTGAGTCCACGAGATATCTTATAATTTCTGTGTTTGGCTATTGTTGCAAGCTACTGTGCTCCAGGGCCCCGTGCTCTCAGCAAAGAAAAAAAAGTATGTTTGAATTACGTTATTGGGTTCGATCAGGGGACTATATTTTGTCTGCCCAGGAACTGACACATATTGAAAAGGTACAATTTACATATGTAGAAGCATGAACAAAACTATACATTTTTACTAAGGCTGTCAGTGTAAGTCTGTATATCTGGAAGTAATGTCTACTCAAGACAATAGGTCAAATAGGTAGTTTCAGTCCGTGACTTCTGAATTTCCAGAAGTATTGAGTGCTAAGTTATTATTTGTTAATGCTCTCTTTATTTTTTTACTTTTAGTTTTCCATAAACAATTATTTATGTTCAACCTCTAGTTTCTGTTATATATACTAAGGAGAAAACACCTGAAATGCTTATTAGACTTGTGCAAGAAAACATATTTCTTGTTATTTCTTATTTCTCACTTCTAATACAATATATAATGGTTCATAATTCTAATTTCTAGAAAATATTGCTGGATTTTGGTGGAACGTATATACATATAATATAATATATTAGGCTCATAATTAGTAGCAATGTTCTTTAAGAGCCTAGGAATTTGAAATCAGAATATTTGAATTTACGTCCTGATTACACCATTTATGAGCTAAAGAACCTTGAAAAAGTCAGGTTCTCAGAGCCTAAGTTTTCTCAGCAGCTGTGGAGCAAATAAGATAGTATATGAGAAAGACTTTTAGAAATTACGTTATGACACAAGTACTTGTATTTGTTATTATCATATCTTATGGGAAAATATTTAGAGAATTTGATTTTTCGTTCATTCTTTACATACACAAGAAAAAAGCAGAAAGAATTTTCCATTTGACCTTCATACCCTGAGCATTTCTGGTCAAATTAAGCACTTTCATCTTACATGTTTTTAAATACTTTTAAATGATAACATAAGAACAAATGTGTGAAACCCTGTTGCTATTTAATGTGTCAGTCAGTTCATAGTCACACTAACAGCCCAATAACAGGGCTAAGGAAGCGTTTTATTCCTCATTTAAGTATTTGACTTTATTCCAACCTGACCCAATTCACTTGACACTATCTAAACTGCAGGTGGCTAGTTAGTTGTGTAATTACAGTTCCATGGTTTCAGTTTAATACTTTGGACTCAATTTAGTTGTACAAAGGAATGCAAGATTGCCACATAGATTAGTTCTTTAAAGACTTTTGATCCTTTTGTATTTTAATAAATTTTCCAAATGCTATTATTGCTTCCCTTAAAGACTTGATTCTTGAAAGCTTTTGCTCTTTACAAGCTTAATATCTGCTGAAAAAAGCTGCAGAAAAATGTTCAATAATGGAAATGCTAAGCCTTCATTCTCATAATCAACATAAGCTTTGAATCTTTATCAAACTTTTATCAACTGTTCATTACATTCTATCCTTTAAGCTCATGCTGACTTCACTATTGAACTCTTCATTACGAAGTTATATTTCTTTGTTTTGCTTTGGCAAACATTGTGTGTGTGTGTGTGTGTGTGTGTGTGTGTGTGTGTGTGTCAGTGTGTGTTCACTTTTAGAGAGACTGTTATTTTTATTTTTTACTATTATACAGTTTTATTGGTGTCCCAAGTAAATAAGTTTTCAACTTAAGAATATTCACACATAACTAGCAAAGGATAAAGTACTAGCAAAGGATAAAGTACTAGCAAAGGATAAAGTAGATAATTTATATTCCAGTTAGGTTATAATTTTCTTATAGTTAAATTTACCTCAAAAAACACATAGCATGATAGTTTTCCAGATGACTTTTAAGTATTTACCTTCATCTACCTCTGCCCTAGTTTATATAAATGAAAGTCATCCTTGTGTGATTTATTTATTATCTTCTCTCTCTCTCTTTTTTTTTTTTTTTTTTTTTTTAATGGAGTCTCACTCTGTGGCTCAGGCTGGAGTGCAGTGGGGCAATCTCGCTTACTGCAAGCTCCAACTTCCGGTTCACGCATTCTCCTGCCTCAGCCTCCCAAGCAGCTGGGACTACAGGCGCCAACCACCACACCCAGCTAATTTTTTGTAATTTTTAGTAGAGACGGGGTTTCACCGTGTTAGCCATGATGGTCTCAATCTCCTTACCTCATGATCTGCCCGCCTCGGCCTTCCGAAGTGCTGGGATTACAGGTGTGAGCCACCGCACCCAGCTGTGCTTTATTATCTTCTATACTTAAACATCTAAGTTATTGGTAGCTAAAATAGTAGAAGTTTTTTGAGTTAAAATGCTTTTGTGGTTACACATTTATTTATCCACCTAATTGTTCAACAATCATTTCTTTGGCATCTGTTCTGCACTAGGAACTACTTTGGGTACTCCACAAAGGGGCAAAGCTGAAAATGTCATATTCCTTGCTTTGGGAGGGCTCAGGGTCTAGTGAGTAAGATACATTGTTAAATATACAAAAGTAAGTACGTTAAAAAATATGACATGTAAGAACTGACACGTCTGTGACTTTTTCTGCCTCAGAGATTAGGGGGAAATTTCATAGAGTGATATTTGAGCTGAATTAAGAAGGCAAGAAATTTTTTAAATAATTTAAAAAAGGAAATATGTAAAAGGCGAAAACTTCATTCCAGATAAGAATAAGTTGTTAGTTTTTGAATACTACTGACCCTGACTTTTCCTTATTTTAAGTGAGTTAGAGTTTTCTCCCATTTCGTTCTATGTAAGTCTCTGGAAATTGCATTTGCAGAGCATTCCAAAAGAGCTTGAGCCCAGGGCAAAACCATGTCTTTTTATTTGGGTTCTTGCAGCTTCATGGATGCATAATTTGAAGAATTATTTCAGCTGCTTAAGCTAATTGAGAAACTCAGAAGAATAAGAGTGATTATTAGTTGTTTTTAATAATTTAAAATGTATTTCTTATTTGTAGAGTTATATTATAGATTCACCCTATATGCTTTGCCAGTTGGTGTGTATAAATTTTTATAATGTATTGTTGTCAATAAAATTAAGTTGCTTTCTAATTGTGTGCATGTGTGTGCCCTAGAATTTTAAAGAGCAGTGCTACAGCATTTCCTTTTGTGTCTGTGGAATACCAAAATCCAATCTTGTGTTCATTCATATGATGATGTCAGGAAATAGCATTTCCTAATGTTTACTGTGTATTGTAACTACCTACTTTTAGCTTTGCATTTTTGCATATGCAAACCTTACTCTTAGACACATTAGTAAGTATGAAGGTACTAAGGGCATAACTTGAACTTTGAAAACCTTGCTACAGATTTTTTAAAAGTCACATGCTCTCCGTTCTTTTTGTCTAGGTGAGCTTCACTTCTAGTTTTTCTGAAGTGTCAGAAAATCTTGTTTAGGTAAATAAAATATAATTTTAACAGAGTTGCATATTGGTTATATTTTAAATTTTTTTGAGCTCTGTCCTTGCGTGGCTCAGTGTGACAAGGACTTTGCAATACCTGTCAGAGTTGTATTTCAATGATACTTGGACTACTGACCTGAGAAGACTGTGCTGGAATATGCAGGGACACTTGCCTTAGTGCTAAAGGCACATCCTGCTCATCTGTACATCCTGTCAAGTCTTTTTCTCCTCTCATTCCAACTTTTCTAATATTTTTGATGTACGGTTTCGAATGATACAACTAAAAATAGACTTACGATGGTAAAGTAGTTTATATATAGAATTGCTCAAGTAAGGTTTCCCTGGAGCAGATTGTTTTCCCTCCTTTTAACAAAATCAATAGCCCATTTGAACTTAGAGCCCTTTATCTCCCGAAAAGAAATAATGATTTTTAGGTATTCCATATACAGGGGAATATTCCATAGTTAGATATCAGAGCTTCTTTTACGAAGCAGCACTCCCTACTTGGGACAACTCAAAAAATGATGAGGGCAGCAAGGAGCTGACCTCTTCCTCGCCTCTTCGTCTTGGCCTTTTATGTGTTGCTATAGGATCCTCTAAAATTAATAGTATTCAATTATGATTATAAAGCTACAAAATTTAAATGTAATACTTGAAAAAGACAATTCTCATGTATTATTTGCCTCCTATGTGCTAGGTACTTTTGTGACTGTGCTGCAATACCAGAATCCTGAAAAATATCAGTCTCACTACTTATTTTGTATCTGTGGAAGAACAGATGCTAATTCAGGTTCACCTATTTGTCCATGTTCTCACTGTGGTAAAACCAAGACTCACACAATCTGTGCTTTCTCCAAAAAATCACCCTCTCAATTTGGAAATAGTGTAACTAGACCATTATAATAATGGATTAGAAAATGATTTTTATTCAAAATCAGTGAGGAAACTGTATGTGGTGAAGAATGTCAGACCAAAAGAAAAAAAAAAGACACTAGATGAAGAAAAATTTCAATAAAATTGCTTGTTCAAGGACATTTTTTCACTAAAATGTAATATATTTTTCTGATGTCAACATTCTTAAAAGAGCAAGACATTTATTTCAATTTAACTGAAATTTAATGAACACCTTTGATGTGCCTCCAACATTGTGATAGATGGTAAGATCCATCGAATCCAAAGTGGAACTACACTAAGCTATGGAGGTTTTCCCTTCAGACCCAAGGCCCTGGGTAAAGGAAATAGGTATTTGAAGCTCTCAGGTCTTTGAGGTTGAAAAATAAAGCCACAGGCACCACTGAATTCTATAAATAAAGGCTATAAAACTCTTACTTCTCTGGGACTTTCCTTTAAAACACCCATACACAATTCTTGAATCTTTACAACTGTAAAGAACCACCCAAATATGATTTTGGTCACCAGAACTTCCTAACCTTTAGTGCTATTGGCTGAGGCGAAAGGTTCACGAGATCGCAAGTTTGGGATTGCTAATAATTTTTCTAAATCTTTCTTATTGACAACAGATATAAACTGCTTAATGTGACACTCTCTCCAACTTGGGCACTCTATGTGTCATATTCTTAAAGCCATTATCTTTGTCACCCAGACTAGTATCTACTTTCACTTATTTATTCCCCCAATAAATGAGAGTTGAACAAGTAAATTCTATACCACGGAATCATGTTTGACTCCTCTGTGTCATATCTTACATTCAAAGGATCAGTACACTTGTTTGATGCTACTTCCAAAATCTATACAGAAACTAATCACTACTTCACCTACATCACCATGGCACAAATCCTTTTGATATTTTGCCTGAACAATTTCCAATGACTTTCTAATCAACTTCCTGGCTTTTACATTCCCTCTCCCTTAAACAGTCTACTTTTAACAAAAGAGCACACAATCTTCAGATCACTTCTGATCCAACTTTATTGACCTCCTGCGTCACCTACTATCAAATCTTTTCAAACGTGTACAAGTTGTATTACATCTGTTTTCTGCTATTTTTCTGACCCCATCTTTGATCACTCTTTTCCTCTCATTCTGTTACACAAGATGTTGTTCCGTCTTGCTACATTAGATTATTGAGAAGAGAAGTGTCTGTTTTGTTCACTGCTGTTATTTCCACATTTACAGAACTTAAAATGGTATATGGCACATATTAAGGGAATATTTAACACTCAAAGAAGGTCAAGAGGTAATTGTATAGTTTTCAAAATATGAATTCTCATGCACATTTTTAATTTAAATAAGGGCATGTATTTAAAAGTGCTACGATTTTCCCTCAAAGCACTGTTTCTAAGTAAAAGTTAAAAGTCTGGTACAAAAACCATGTCTCAAGCTAGGAGGTTTTTTCCAATAGGTTGTTGATCACTTCCCAATACCATTGCACTTTGTATCTTAACCTATTTAGGAGGATAATCCTTTTTGTGTGGGATGTGCTGTTTGTGCAGTGAAAAATATTAATTATTATCGGTGCGATTAATATAAATAGCAATAATTTATTTTCTTAAATTATCTAAATAAACTTTAAAATATTTAGGTTTTTAGCACCCTTTAAAGGAGGACATTGTGTGTCTGTTCTCAGGTTAGCTCTCTGTATAGACATTTGTATAGATGTTTATTCAACTATTTTACATGGATAAATACTAGCACACACAGTGAAAAGTCTACTCTACTGCCCACGAGTCAATATGTCCTAGTTATCACCCTCCCAACTCAATTTTGATAAAATCCAATTTTTTTTTTTCTTTTTAGAAATTCTCTAGTTAAGAAGGAAGTAGAATGTAGTCCTCTCTAAAGTTTCCAGAATATTAATAAAAACATTATGTTGCCCATAAAACTGTAGGTGTATTTTGAACCAATTTTATATCAATCTTTTATTTTGAATGCTCATAGCTTTGACTTTGGCACAGGCTACAAGAAATACACTTTATAAGTCTCTTGCTCCCAAGTCTGTAAATTGCACATTCTGAAAAACTGGCTCTTTCTGCACAGAACATAGAGATTGAATGCAAGGCTATAATTCACTTTCCGGTTTTCTGCTGATACATAAACCATGGAAACTTGTTGGTTTATGAACAACAACAGGACACAGAGACTGAATTATGGCATGTGTCAGTGATGAGAGATAAAGAATTGGCATCCACAACCCAAAGATAATAGTTTTATTCCATTAAATTTGAGACATAGAAAAAAATAAGATTTGTAAACATTTAAGAAATAGTTCATCTTTGAAAAATTGTATAGTTTATGAAAAGAAAATACCAAATCTATGCTCAAAAGAAAATAAAACAGAGATGATGCAAGAAAGTCCATAGGCAGACCTGGCATTTTACATAACTGAGATGTTTCTGAATTTGCTGAAAAATTACAATTTCTCCCTTTTGGAAGTAGCCACCTTGCAAAGCTTTATACGAGCTTATTCACTGCCCAGGCTTTGGTAAGTGAAACACTTAATAATAGTGCCAGGAGATTTGTCTTTTGTATTTCTTGATGTCTTTGAGAAGAAGCGAGAATATAGGCAGAATAAGTAAAAGCCACAATATGCTCTTTTACAAGGGTAGTCATTAAAGTCCATTCTTACAGCATTCTTTACCTTTAAAGTTTCCAAAATGGTGCAGGCACCAAGTGTAAAACAGTAAGCTGAGCTGAGCTACAAAGTTATGCAGAAGCAGACACTAAACTACAAGCTATGTGCTAATTTGGTTTCCCTAGAGGCAACTCTTGAGGTTAAGGGTACTTTACTTGGGAGGTACTGAGAACATGGGTGGGGAGAGAAGAAGTGTTACAGAAAAGAAAGGTAGCTACTAAGTGGCAGTTTATTAAACTTCCATGGCTACTGGAGCTTAATCTCACAGAGAAACTGGGCAACAGTGTAAAGCAGTGCCTTAGTGTTATTGCACAGGAGATCAGAGGAGCTGGGTTAGTACATATCATACAGTCATTGGTTGAATATTGCCTAGAGTGAAGGTGGGCTATGTTAATGTAGATGAAGCCTGCAGGCCTAGAAGAAAGATGCTGGCAATTAGAAGTCAAGTTCAGAGGGCTATAGACAGGGCACTTAAAGTGTCAGCTACAGAGAAAATGTTTGGGGACATTGTCACGGAGTTTGGGAGCCAGGGTGGGCTTGATTTCTAGTCTCAGCTTTTCCATTCATAAGTAATGCTATTGTGAGCAAGCCCCAATCTCCCTGCATTTCTGCAAAAGAAATACTTGAGGCAGATAATTTTTAACCAACCTCCCCTTGTGATATTTTACAGACTTGGAATTTTCCATGGTGTCAAATTATTACATTTCTTAGGGCTGAGCTCTTATGTTTGAGGATTCAAGGCCTACTTAGTGTCTATCACTTGACACTGTCGGGGCTCAGAACACAATACCCCAAAAGATGGCACCTTGGCATGCTGAGTATTTTGAACTGAAGGATATTGGAAGGGCCTCAGAAGCAAAGTCTCTCCGACCTTCCCCTGATCTCCTGTCTCCCATACCTCTTACTTCCTCAAACCAAGTCACAGATACTAGAATTTGTCTTCTCCAACGGGATCATAGAAACTAAAACTCTTCTCCCCAAAGCAAGCCATAAAACCCCAAAAGCCACTCTCTTTCTTCTCCCTTCTTTTTCAAACACTCTGATTTCAGAGGGGTCCTGCCCTATACCGGGGAAAGGAATACTATGCAGAAAAGCCAAGAAGAATCTGAACAAACAGATGATGCTACGTTTCCCCTGTCAATTTCCACTACACTATAGCCTTTTGTCCAATTGCATTTTTCCACAGTTGTATATTCTTCATGTGACCTAAGCATACAATTAGTTTCCCCTGGATCTTTGGGTCTTTATTTCTGAGGATTCCCAGGTCGCATAAAACTGTAACTAAATACATTTGTTATGTTTTACCTTTGTTAATCTGTCTTTTGTTACAGCAGTGTTAGCCATGACCCTATGATGTGTGGGGAAAGGTATCACCCCTCTCTGTCCCTAACCCTCCTTGTGCTTCACACACCCTTCTCACACCTGCCTCCACATGTGGGTAAGTGGTGCCCACATCCACCCACCTCTTTAAGATTCTGATGTCTTCTTGCCCTACAGTCAATTTGTTCAAAGTCATCTTGGTTGTGCCACCATGATACATGTCACATCTGACCATTGTCACCTTAACCCCAGCCGTTATGACCCATGGCTAGCCTGAAAAAGAGCATTCCAGTATTTTTCTATAATCTTTTCTTCACAAAAGAGCCAGTGTGCCTTTTACAACATGAATCTGTTTGGTTGCTTCAGAAAATTTCTATTATAACGAGATTAAATTCACATTCTTTACCATGACCTACAAAGCAGACCCTTTATTTTCTCCTCTGTTTAACTCTGCCATATCATTTCTCACCACTCTTCCTTTACTTTTTGCTACTTCCGGTACTTCAACCGTCTTTCTCCCTCTATTGCAAAACAATCTTATTCTCTTCTCACTGTCTAACTTACCTAAAATGCTTTTCTTCAATCTCAGCAGGATTATATCCCTTCAGGTTTCACCCTAAATTCTCCTTTCTCAGAGAAAGTGCTAAAATTGTACTCCCAAGGGATCACTATATATTCCACATTTTATTTTATTTTATTTTATTCAGAAAGAAAATATTATTTATTATCAGAAAGTATCATTATCAGAAAGCACTATTATTATTATTACTATCAGAAAGTATCATTTATTTTAGTTTTCTCTTTATTTTCTACCTTCTCCCAATGGAATTTAAGTTCCATGAAAGTCAACCTTTAAATTAATTCATTCATTTCTGTGCCCTCAATACTCAATGCAAGAAACTCGATAATGGATAGATACTCAATAAATATTTGTCTAATGAATTATGGTTCTTTCATAAATTGTTGCTGATTTGAACTGAATAGAACTCCTAATTTTTAGATATATTCATTGATACCTTGGAATTCAAGGATATAAGATACAATATACCTGGTATAAATCCTCTATGTAGAAGTTACTGAGGTGTCACTCTACAAAATTAACTTCAAGGAATGTTTTGGCAAGCCGAATCATTATTTGAGGTCTCCCCAATGATGCTCATATTCTAGCTCTGTAAATATGTTAGATTATATGACAAAGGAAAATCAAGGTTACAAATGGATTTAAAGTTGCTTGTTAGCTGTCTTTAGAGAGATTGAAGTGAATAATCTGAGTAGGCGCAATATAATCACAAGCATTCTTTTTTTTTTATATTATACTTTAAGTTATAGGGTACATGTGCACAACGTGCAGGTTTGTTACATATGTATACTTGTGCCATGTTGGTGTGCTGCACCCATCAACTCGTCATTTACATCAGTTATAACTCCCAATGCCATCCCTCCCCTCTCCCCATAGTAGGCTCCAGTATGTGATGTTCCCCTTCCCATGTCCAAGTGATCTCATTGTTCAATTCCCACTTATGAGTGAGAACATGCAGTGTTTGGTTTTCTGTTCTTGCGAAAGTTTGCTGAGAATGATGGTTTCCAACTGCATCCATGTCCCTACAAAGGACATGAACTCATCCTTTTTTATGGCTGCGTAGTATTCCATGGTGTATATGTGCCACATTTTCTTAATCCAGTCTGTCACTGATGGACATTCGGGTAGATTCCAAGTCCTTGCTATTGAATCACAAGCATTCTTACAAATGGAAAAGAAAGGCAGAAGAGAAGAGGAAGGTACAGTGGTGACTACAGAAGAATGACCTGAGAATATTCAATACTTCTGTCTTCCCTTTTGAAGACAGAAACCGCAAACCAAGGAATGGAGGTGGCGTCAAGACACTGGACAAAGCCCTGCTGAGATTTTAGTTTTAGTCCAATGAGACCCAGTTTAGACTTCTGACCTCCAGAACTGTACAATAATAAGTTTGTGTTGTTTAAGCTGTTAAATTGGTGATGATTTGTTAAAGCAATCATAGGAAATTGATACAGCTAGTGAGGGCACTGATACAACAGCTGACAATGGAGAAAATGAAGAATGATAAAATAACCTTGAAGAACTAAGAAATATTATTTCCATCTCAAATATAAATACATGCCTTAAGTAGTTCCAAGTTAGGATAGTTCTATGGAAATGTTGTATGTTTAAATTTATTCTTGCCTTTGGATAGATCATCATGAGAGCCCTGTGAGTTCTTACTATTCCCATTTTACAGATGAATAACCTGAGGTAGTGAGAGACTAAGTGCTTTGTCAAAAGCTGCACAAAAAATAAGCAGCAGATTCAGGACAGGAAACTGTAGGTATTATATGAGAGTGACAATAATCTTTCCTTGAGGACTGTAGAACTATATAATTCTGAGGGTGGTCAATGATATGGTTTGGCTCTGTGTCCACACCCAAAATGCTAATATTGCCATGGACAAAGAAGCCCAGGCTGAAGTGGTCTCAGATGGAGATGAGGAACTTCTTGGGAATTGGAGCAAATGTGACTTTTCCTTGCTTTAACAAAGAGACTGGCAGCATTTCGCCTCTGCCCTTGAGATCTGTGAAACTTTGAACTGGCGAGAGATGATCTGAAATTAGAACTTACATTTAAAAGGGAAGCAGAGCACAAAAATGTGCAACATTTGCACCCTGATAATGTAATAGGAAAGAAAAACCAATTTTCTGAGGGTAAATTCAAGCATAAGTAACAAGGAGCCAAATGTTAACAGCCAAGACAATGGGGAAAATGTCTGCAGGGCATGTGACAGCCCCTTCCATCACAGGCCTGGAGGCCTTGGGAGAAAAAAATTTGTTTCCTAGGCCTGGCCCAGGGTCCCCTCTGTTGCACAAAGCCTCAGGACTTAGTGCTCTGTGTCCCAGTCGCTCCAGCTCCAGCTGGGGCTAAAAGGGGCCAAAGTACAGCTCAGACTGTTGCTTCATATGTTACTTTGGAAGGTGCAAGGGCCAAGCCTTAGCAGCTTCCATGTGGTGATGGGCCTGTGGGTGTACAGAAGTCAAGAATTGAGGTTTGGGAACCTCTGCCTAGATTTTAGAGGGTGTATGGAAATGTCAGGATGTCCAGGCAGAAATTTGCTCCAGGGATTGAGCCCTCATGAAGAACCTCCGCTTAAGGCAGTGCAGAAGGTAAATGTGGAGTTCGAAGCCCTCAAACAGAGTCCCTACTGGGACACTGTTTAGTGGAGTTAAGGGAAGAAAGTCATTGTCCTCCAGACCCCAGAATGGTAGATCCACCAACAGTTTGCACCATGTGCCTGGAAAAGCCACAGGTGCTCAATGCCATTCAGTAAGGGAGGTGCCCAAGGCCATGGGAGCCTACCCCTTGCATCAGTGTGTCCTGGATGTGAGATGTGGAGTCAAAGGAGATTGTTTTGGAACCTTAAGCTTTAATGACTGCCTCACTGGGTTTTGGACTTACATGGGGCCTGTAACCTCTTTGTTTTGGCTATTTTTTTTCCATTTGGAATGGGTATATTTATCCAATGCCTGTACCCCCATTGTATCTTGGAAGTAATTGACTTGTTTTCGATTTTACAGTTCATAGTCAGAAGGGACTTGCCTTGTCTCAGTTGTGACTTTGGATTTGACATTTTGGGTTAATGCTAGAATGAGTTAAGACTTTGGGGGACTATTGGGAAGGCATAATTGGCTTTGAAATGTGAAAAAAGACGTGTGATTTGGGAGGGGTCAGGGGCAGAATGATATACTTTGGCTCTGGGTCCCCACCCAAATCTCATCTCAAGTTGTAATCCTCATATGTCGAGGGAGGGAGGGACCTCTAATCTCCACATGTTAGGGGAAGGAGCTGATTGGATCACAGGGGTAGTTTCCCTCATGCTCTTCTCATAATAGTAAGGGAGTTCTCACAAGGTTTGATGGTTTTATAAGTGCTTGAGTTCCTCCTTCACACACTGAATCTCACCTGCCATCATATAAGACATGCCCACTTCCCCTTCTGCTGTGATTGTAAGTTCCCTGAGGCTTCCCTAGCCATACTGAACTGTGAGTCAATTAAAGCTCTTTTCTTTATAGATTACCCAGTCTTGAGCAGTTCTTTATAGCTGTATGAAAATAGACTAATACTGTCATGAAACCAGTAGTTAATAAATCAATGAAAATATATGAAAAATCAACTTAAAGAGAAAGAATAACTTCTAGTCTACTTCCATTTTGTTAGTATAATCAGTAGATCTACATGTGATTTAATATATTTATACCTTTTAAAATGTTTACTTTTTTAAATCCAAAGAGGTGTTTGTAAACAACAGAAACACGGAAAATAGAAGTAGGTAAGAGAAGTCACACTAACATTGGCAAAGCTCTTTCAAGCTCTTTACGCTCTTTACTTAATATGTAAAAAGAAAGTCTAATTCAGAAAGAAGAATATTACATTTATCAAACAAATATAATCCTTTATTTAAGAGAGTTATAATTACTGATTGCAGCAAAATGACATCATTCAGTTCCTGACACTGATTCTGTGTTCAACAGCCAATCTTTTGAATTATTGTTTCTGTTTTCTTTACCAAATATTAATACATAAATTAATAAAATTCAATATGCCTGTATATATTTTCTCTAGTCCCTGCATCCACCCCATCAGGTTGGTACTTATTAAACCCATTTTGCAGATTAGAAACAGAAGATTTTAAAATAGCACTTTAAAAAATGTCATCAAAATCCTTTATTTCCCACGTTTTTACCAAGGAAAAAAAATGTGTCTCCTAGTGAGACTGAGTAGACACAGAAAGAATGGGCCTTTTAGAGAGAGCGAGTAGTCAGGTAGTTGTCATCATAAATTAATACATTCACATTCTGTATTTTTATTTTTTAGGTGTTTTGTGAACAGTTGTATGAAACCAAAACGGAGTCAAGAACTGGACTTAGACAGATTGGGGCATAAGATCACAACTGCTGTGAAGACATCAATTATGACTAGATACCCTTTACAAAATGACATCCCTCTGACCCTGCACAATTTTTCAAATTGTAACAGAACACAAGCCTTCCAATGCCAGTTTTTTGTTTTTGTATTTTTCAGAATAGACAACAATGTACCTGAGGAAAACACAGTGAAGAAAATACAAGGTGTGAGAGTTACAGCAACTTTCATGGGAATGGCAATTCTTGGCTTACATGTTAAATATCAAAGCACTGAAACCCAAAAGCAGTGGAATGGGTAGGATTATTAGACAAAACATAAGACATCCAGTGAACAATGAATAGTTTTTAGTACAGCCATCTACCAAATATTGCATGGTACTAGCCCTGTGAATGCCCACCCTCACTATTTTGGTTGGTGTACACTTAGACTACGAAAGTTTTTGTTGTCTATTTGCAATTAAAATTTAACCAACCATCCTGACTTTTTTTTTTTTTTTGAGACAGAGTCTCGCTCTGTCACCCAGGCTGGAGTGCAGTGGTGTGATCTTGACTCACTGAAACCTCTGCCTCCTGGGTTCAAGCAATCATCCTGCCTCAGCTTCCTTAGTAGCTGGGATAACAGTCATGTGCCACTACGCCTCGCTAATTTTTGTATTTTTAGTAAAGACAGCATTTCACCATGTTGGTCAGGCTGGTCTCGAACTTCTGACCTCGTGATCCGCCCACCTCGGCCTCCCAAAGTGCTGGGATTACAGACATGAGCCACCGTGCCAGGCCTGACTTTTTATTTGCAAAATCTGGCAGCCTTAGGAATGAAGGCTGGACTAAAAGGACATTTGTATGGAAATGTGTAAGCAAACAGCTCAGCTGAGGAATTCGAAGCTGGGTTTCCAGTAGAAATTCAAGAATCACTATAATTTAAATTTCCAAGGCTACGTAAAGGCAATACCATATAGAGCAATGCTTTAGAATTCTTTCAGTGGAGTCATATTTGAGTCCTGGCTTCTCTAACTCATATCCTATTGGTGTGACTCTATGCAAGTAATTTCCCGTGTCTTAATTTCAGTCTCTTCATAGTTAAAAATGGAGACAAAAATCCCTTGGTGTTTTACAACGATTAAATGAAATAATTCACAAAAATACATTTTAAAATAACATTGAGTAAAGCATATACAAGAATCCCCTTGAGAATTGGGGGTTGCAGTGAGCCGAGATGGCACCACTGCACTCCAGCCTGGCAACAAAGCAAGACTCTGTCTCAAAAAATAAATAAATAAATAAATAAATAAATAAAATAGAATCCCCTTGATTCTGTTGCTCATGGGCTATAATTTTTAGCACATCTTAGAATGACTAACAGTTAAACACATGTCAATAAATCACATTGTTGATAACTGCAGGTAGAGCAACACTAAACATCAAATCCTCCATACAGTTAATAAGAAACTGTCTAAGGCAAAAGGGACTGAAGTTTGGGAGGTAGAGAAGGACTTGCACTTGCCATTGTATCATTGTATAGCTTAATGGACTGGAAACATTTTGATTTTTGTTTTTAACTTTTACCCTGTATACGTATTGCTTATTGAAAATGTTGAACAGGAAACCGTCTAGCAGTCCCTGTTGAACCTCAATATCAGGCTTCCTTATAACCAGCACTGAGATTAGTTTTACTTTAGAGACCACTGAGGAACAGAGAAAAACACAGAAGCAAGCATGGGCTTCAGCTTCTCGGACACTTAAGCACCTGAAATAGAAACAGAGAAACCATAATAGCTGTAAGTTTAGCTCATCTGCTCTGTCCCTGTATTTGCCACAAGGGGAATCAGTTCACTTTTGGTAACTTCCTTCTAAAGAGTATTGTCGTCCCTCCAGTGACATATTGGCTGCCCAGAGTTTCATCAACAGTGGAATAGCCAAATCTGACCATATAACTTTCATTCTCAAAGAAGAAGCATTCCATGTTATCGATAGCATCCACTGGTTAAGAATTCTGCTCATGATGATGTTAAGAGAGCTGACATATTTTCAATATCGACTGTCATTACTCAAGCCATAAGCATAACAGATGTTTGTTGAATAATACTCAGGTATTTCTTAGATTGGTGCAGGACACCTCATATCTACTCTAAACATAAAATCTATTATTGAAAAAGTATGTAATTTTTGGACCATTGCTATTGTTTTTTTATAGGTATTTTTTAGGTTAAAAAAGTTTTATGAGATAGTCAATGGATGTTGCATTGAATCCTGAACACTGCTTTCATTTTATTGTAGTTTAAATGTAAAATAAGTCCATTAACTAAAGTGGAAGTCACTGAGTACTGGAGTATTGGAGACTCAGCTTGTCAAGATTGTGCTCTAGTAACAATATGATATTAAAATAACTGGTCCTCAGACATGTTAATCCCTACTGTCTAGAGAATCTCAGTCGGTTTTTCAGTGTTTTGGGCAAGTAAACAAGTTTTGAAGGTAAGTAGCAATTGGTCTAATTCTTGGCTATGGAAGTCACCTGCTTTATGTTCTGCAGCCACTTGGAGTCTTATTTTCATACCTAACTGAGCTTTTCTGAAAACTGTAGATAAAGCCATGATTGTGGTGACAGCACATAGCAAGAGCTTGAGGACAATGGTTCCAATTCTTCACTTTCTTTTCCTTTTAATTCTTTCTCTTCCACAGCATCTTTGACCAAAGTCTGTAATTTTACATTTATGTATGGTGTTATTACTTTTTTTTAGATTTAGCAATAGTGGTACTCATATGTATTTATATCCCTATGTAATTTACTTTTTATTATGAAATATTAATTGAGTAATTAAGAGAAGAGAAAAACATGCATTGTGAGTAATAAGTTATATGCAATTGGATAGGGGACTCACATAAAGTAGAAAACTTAAGAATGGTTTTCTGAAACTACAATGTAAGTTAGAAATAACCACTTGCCCATTTAGGAGAGTTAAGTGAAAAGCGAGTTATATCTGCCTGGATAGTTCAGAGATAGCATCGTGATGTGGCGTTTGAAACTTGGAAGTTGTGTTGATTGTGGAGATAGTGGAAAGGGCATTGTACACAGGGGAAAGTATAGTAGAATCACCAAGTTTGGAAATAATGTAGCTAGAAATGCACAAGGATATGCAAATACTCCATTCTGGCTATAGTATAGAATACAGGAAAAGGAAGAGTGGGAGGTTAGTCTGGAGAAACAGCTTGGCAAGAGCTTTTAAAGAGCTTTTATTCAATTAAGGCAGTTGGAAATGTTTTCAGTTAGCAATAGGGAATCATCGAAGATTTTTCAGTTGTGGGTAGGGAAGTGCCTGATCAGAGATTTGTGTTCAGATTATCTATCTGGCAACATCAAGTTATGTAGATTGGAGCAGAAACAGATTAGAGGCTGGGAAACATTTTAAAATGTGCATTTGTCAGTTAGAGTAGACAATAATGAGTCCACACACTTGAGCAGTGAAATTAGCAATGGTGTCTCATTTAGGTAGAATTGCAGGTGTCCGTGGAGGGAATGAGGACTGCTGAGGATCTCCTGCTTACCAAACAGAGAAGAATTGTAGGTATTAGAGGCTGGGAAGGGTAGGGAGCAGGAAAGAATAGGGAATTGTTGATTAACAACTACAAAATTGCAGTTAGATAAGACTAATAGCTTATAGTGTTCTACAATAGCTCTCCAACCTTTTTGGTACCAGGGACTGGTTTTGTGGAAGACAATTTTTCTTTGGCAGGGCGGGTAGGGATTGGAGGGATGGTTTTGGGATGAAACTGTTAGGCATTAGATTATTGTAAGGAGCACACAACCTCGATCTCCTTGCGTGTGCAGTTTACAATAGGGTTTGTTCTCCTATGAGAACCTAATGCCACCGCTGATCTCACAGACAGTAATGCCCGCTCAGCTGTCCCTCACCACCTGCTGTGTGGCCCAGTTCCTCACAAGCCACGAAGCAGAACTGGTCCACAGCCCAGGGGTTGGAGACCCCTGTTCTATAGCACTGTAGGGTGACTTTAGTTAACACTAATTCACTGTATATTTTTAAAATCACTAGAAGAGAGGATTTTGAATGTTTCCAATATAAAAAAATGAATGTTTAAGGTGATGAATATGCTAATCAGCCTGATTTGATCCTTATACATTGTCTATATTTATAAAAATATCACTCTTTACCCTATACATGTGTACAATTATTATGTGCCAATTTAAAATAAAGATAATTTTTAAAAGACAGGCAATATAACAACAAATAAGAAAGAGATTTTAAGAGAAAAAAATGTATCTTAGTTCAGGTCATTATAACAAAGTATCATAGACTGGGTTGGTTGTAAGCAACAACAATTTGTTTGTCATGGTTCTGAAGGTTTGAATTCCAAGAGCAGTTATCCTTTCCTAGGGGAAACAGAGACACAGCTCTCTGGAGTCTTTTTTGTAGGGGCACTAATTCATTTCATGAGGCCTCCAACACTCATGACCTAATTACTTCCCAAAAGTTCCACCTCCTAATATCATCACAATGGAGATAAGAATTTAAACTATAATTTTTGGGGGGAAAGAAACAGTGTATAACAAACGAGGACTTTGTAAAAGAAATATGAGGTATTTATTGCAATTCCTCAAGCATTCTAAATGCCTTAATTATTCCCACAAAGCCATGTTCTTTCATATCCTCAGGCCTTTCTCGTTTGCCATTTCTTCTTCCTGAAATGTCTTTTTCCACTTCCTTTTTTGGTGAAATTCTACTTTTTTTCTGAAAAACAATCCAAACATTTCTCCCTTTTCAAAGCTTTCCGTGACTATATAATTATTTCATTTATTTATTGTGTTAGTTTTTTCTCATGCTGCTATAAAGAAATACCTAAGACTGGTAAATTTATAAAGAAAATAAGTTTAATTGGCTCGTGGTTCTGCAGGCTGTACAGGAAGCACGACAGCATCTGCTACCAGATCTTATGAAACAACCAGATCTTATGAAAACAACCAGATCTTATGAAAACTCATTATCATGAGACAGCCCCAAGAGGATGGTGCTAAACCATTCATGAGGGATCCATCACCATGATGCAATCACCTTCCACCAGACCCCACCTCCAAAACTAGGGATGACAATTGAAAATGAGATATGAGTGGGGAGACAGATCCAAACCATATCATCCTACCCCTGGCCCCTGAAATCTCATGTTTTTCTCACATTGCAAAATACAATCATCCTTTCCCAACAGGCCCCCACAAAGTCTTAACTCATTCCAGCAGTAATTCAGAAGTCCAAAGTCCAAAGTGTCCTCTGAGACAAGGTAAGTTCCTTCCACCTATGAGCGTATAAAATTAAAAGCAAGTTGGTTACTTCCAAGATACAATGGGACTATAGCCATTCAGTAAATACCCCCACTCCAAGGGGGAGAAATCAGCTCAAAGAAAGGGGCAGCAAGCCCCATGGAAGTTCAAAACCTAGCAGGGCAGTAATTAAATATTAAAGCTCCAAAATAATCTCCTTTGACTCCATGTCCCACATGTAGGGCACACTGATGCAAGGGGTGGGCTCCCAAGCACTTGGGCATTTATGTTTTGAAACTTGTTTGAATATCTAATATATATCAGGTACCACTGTAAATATGGTATGTAGTCATCATTCTCAAGTAGTTTCTTTGTCTACTAAAGAAGATAGATATATTAGTCCATTTTCATACTGCTATGAAAAAATACCTGAGACTAGGCAATTTATATAGAAAAAGAGGCTTAATGGACTCACAGTTCTACATGGCTAGGGAGACCTCACAGTCATGGCATAAGGTGAAGGAGGAGCAAAGGCACATCTTACATGGTGGCAGACAAGAGAGTGTGTAGGGGAACTGCCTTTTATGAAACCATCAGATCTTGTGAGACTTATTCACTATCACAAGAATAACACAGGAAAGCCCACTCCCATGATTCAATAACCTCCCACCAGGTCCCTCCCATGACACATGGGGATTATGGGAGCTACAATTCAAGATAAGATTTGGGTGGGGACACAGCCAAACCATGTCAATAGATAGGGACAAAAATATTACAAGGACTCTTGCAATCATTGACAAAGTAAACTGTATTGAGTTCTCACTGTGAGCCAGTTACTATTCTTTTACATACTAGACTTAGAGCAATAAGAGAGAGTGATAAAATCCTTGATCCAATTAACTTTTCATATTATTGGAGCTTCAGGCTGATAATGGTTGACATAGAGGTTTTTTAAAAAGTCAAACAAATAAAACTATAATTTCATTTGGTAATGGATGTTCATGTAATAATACAAGTTCAAGCCATTGAGTATAAGTTCAAGCCCTTGAGTAGAGTAGGTATTCTGGTTCACAGGTGATAATTAGGTAAGACATTTAGGGACTAAGGCATAAAAACAATCAATGAAAAACATATACGGGAAGAGAAAATACCCAGTGCAAAGGCCTATAGGTGGACTAGCTGAGTATGTTTAAAGGAAAAGGGTGATATTAGTTTAGGATATGAGAGAAGGCAGAGAGGATTTTGATATGAGATCAGAGAAGTAGGGATGGGCCACCTCATGTAAGACCTTAGAGGTCTGAATAGAGAGTTTGGAATTTTCCTCTAAATGTAAATGAAAGTCATTCAAAGGTTGAAGTAGCCAAGTAACATGATCATGTCCTTAAACAGTTGCTTAGGATGCTGTGTAGAGGACCTGCTTTAAAGGGGGAAAATAAAAACAAGAAGCTTATTTAGAAGGAAATTACAGTCATCCAGACAAAATATAATAATGTGGTTTGGACTTGGTTGGAGGCAGTGGCATTGTAGAGAAGTAGAAAAGTTAGAGAAATACATTTGAGGTTGAACTTCAGAAATGATACAGAGGAAGAAATCAAGGAGTTTTGCTTAAACAAACTGGGTGGATAAAGGTTATAGGAAGGAGGAGATGGTGATGAGACAGTCTTAAAGGATATTTAAATATCATTTTGGGGTTTGGATTATTTTGATATTTCTGTTAAAGTCTGAGTGGTGACGTCAAATTGATAGTTACATATATAAGGTTGGGGATCAGGGGAACAATAAGAACTAGATAGAGAATTTTGATAGACACCAGTTTATAAATGCATTAACCAGGACACTGGCTGAGATTAACAAAGTCAATAATACAAATAGAGAGGAGAAGGTGTCTCATGACCAAAACTTCACATAAAACCAAATATTGAGAAATTTGTTTGAAGAGGAGCAGCATATAGTCTGAAGTGGAGTCTGCGACAGAGCTTGTATTGTGGAGGAAAAACCATTAAATTGGGGAATATAGAGATTATTGACTGACCTTGACCAGAATTGCTTCATTGGAGTAATGGAAAGAAAGACTATTTAAAACGAGTTGAGTAGGAGTACTTAGAGAGAGTAGGAGCCATTTGTAGTAGTAGTTCTTTGGACTATGTTCAATAATCAATTAGGGATTAATAAAAGCATTGATAAGCAGCAGAGGATGAAGTTGTGTTGTATAGCATGGATATTAAATAGAATAAACTGGTCTAATTTTATTTACTAACGCTTTATTGAACACATACAATTCATGACATTTTTGAACATATACAATTCATGATATTAATTTACATAGCAAAGATTTAAAACTGAATAATACAGTCTGTGTTGTTTCTTCCTAGTTCCCTCTTCCCAATTTCCCTGAGAAATTTGACCCTATGTTGCTGTCAAGTTCCTATTGAACAGATAGACACTGAAGACCAGATCAAATACCTGGATTCCCTGACATTAAAGTGGACTGCTGTTCTCATATATGGAATCCTGTCTGCACTACAATCTAGCAGATTTATTATCATTCCCTCCTGGCCATGTCAGACTCCTAAAATTGAATGTATTGAGTATCAATATTGGGATAATTTTTTTCTATAATCTATTGAAAATAGAGATTTGACCTCCTGGCTTAAATTCATCCAGTTTCATGATGTCCATCCACAAAACCAGCCTCAGCAGGAGAGACAGTAGTTAAAGGATTTTATAAATATCTGTCATAGTAAGGTTGATAAGAATTTCTTAGCATGAAAGAGTCTCTGCTGTGAAGAAAATTATAATTGGAATGACTAGCCCTAGAGTCTAGGCTTGGCAAGGAGGCATGGGAGGTGAGGTAGAAAATGCAGTGCTAGATGTGTAGAGAAGGACGAAAAGAGAGGAAATACTGAGAATCAAAGTAGGAAAACAGCATAGCAGCTTATGGCTCAAGAGAGAATTTTTAAACAGACCTTTAAATTCTTAGGCTTCATTTTTAAGTCTGGGTTAAAAAAAAATTGTTAAAATGCAGCAGAATTTCCAATGTGCTATCTTACCGAGGAAACCAGAGATGGTTTAAAATAAAATGGCTTTGAGGAACACTTTTGGGCAATCATTATGTGTGACAATAATGGAAACAAAATAGAATATATTCACAGATTTATGCTTTGATGTGAAATGACAAGTACAGATGGACACAAAAATGGTCACTCTGCAGCTTTGAATCTAAACGTACTGTTTGGTTGTTTTAAAAATGTTTAGATCAAGTACACTATTTTCAAAAATCCACAGAGCAGTGGCAGGGATATATTATAGAGCCAGAAAATGGCCTCAGAAACAATCAAGACATTATTACTAGAGTCAAAAGACCTCTGGAGATATTTTTGGAAAAGTGTAAGCTTTCATTATGTTTCCTATCTGAAGTATATATACAATTTGTGTTAAATGTAAAAGACGACATATGACCAATCTGTGATATCAAACTTTCATTGAAGATGAGTAAATAGTTGAGAAACAATTTTGCTTGTGGACAAGTAGAGCATTTATCTGCTGAAGTATCTCATTATAGGATATTAACAGAAAAATTAATGAATCAGAAGGGCACATTGGTATCTCAACTCTTCTGTGCTTTTAAAAAATCTGTAAGTTTTAGTACAGTCTGTGATAGGACTAAAAGCATATTGGACATGAATGTAATGTTATAAACAGTGATTAAATGGTCACTTGGAGTTTCAAAACCATTTCAGTTTGAAAAAAAAATCAAGAAGAAAGGAATAATTCAATCCATTTGTCAGATATTGTCAATATAACCTCACACATACGTCATACTGAATGTTCTGAAAAGGAAGTGGGGGAGGTAGAGCATGATTGTAGGCCAGGTGGTCCAATCTCCACTTTCCATAGGGTATAGAAAAATTTACTGTTATTAATATTCAAAATGTTCAATTGTAGGGTGCTAGCATGGCCATGAGGGAATGATGATACATCTACCGGATTGTAGCTCAGACAGGCTTCCATAGATCAGAACAGCAGTCCACTTTAATGTCATGGAATCCAGGCATAGAATCTGGTCTCCATTTTCTATCTGTTGGATGGAAACTAAGCAGCAACGTAGGGTAAAACTTCTCAGGGAAATTATGAAGAGAGAGATAAAAAACAAGTCAATCAATCAATGTATATTTGATTGATGAAAGTCAATCAATCAATGCATATACACATATCAAGTGTTAGACAAAAAGTTTATAAATGAATGTTTATAGAGATACCCAGTGAGTTGTGTTCATGGAAGTCACACGAAACATTAATGGTGAAGAAAACACATCATTATAGATTTGAATCAGTAGTGGAGGAAGGGTGGGTGGGAAATAAAATTAACACACAATAAAAATCATGAATTTACCATTCATGACATTCATTGTAGTATAATCCCCCATATGTTATTTTTTAATACCTCTAACTCTGGGAGGAAGAAAATCATAATTCTCATCTATCATAGGAGAAAAGGGAGGTACAGATAAATTACTTTGTTCAAAGTCATATAGATGATGTAAAGGGAGCTCAAATTTTGAACCTAGATCCCTTGACTCCAGATCTACCCGTGTTTTATGCTGGGAAAATCCTCTACCACATTTTTCCACCAAACTTGGCTTTTCTTGGCTTAGAGTATTAGTGGAAATGAATCTGTCCTTTTGTGAAAAATCAGTGCTAATTGCTGGTGTCCATGTTGGGCCAAGAATGTCAGTTTTTAACACAAGGACAGTTTTAATATAAGCTATCCCACTTTTAGCCACCACTTCACTCCTACCTTGGCCTCCATGTGGAACAGGATGCTAAATGAGCTACCTTAGCAGTAATTGCCAAAATGATTAAATTTTGTAGAAAAATGTATTAGTAATTATTCCAATGAGTTTAGTTAATAAATACTTCAGCATTTGAGGATGCAACTTCACATCATCTCAATGCATACTAATGTTTTGATATACAGATAGATGAACATTTTCAGTTCAAGGCACAAAAAACAGCTATTCATAAACTCTGAATGAAGAAACAGCTATTAGAGAATGTGGAAAAGTCTGAAAAGGGAAAATAAGTCATACATAAGAACAGACACAATCTCAAAAGCTCCCTAAAGTCAGTGGAAAAGGCAAAGTTAGAGGTTAGAACAGGTAACCATCTAAAACAGAGGAGCAAAAAGAGAAATAGTGGATGCATAGCCTTTTCCAAAAATTGTAACTTAGTGAAGAATTAAGTGAAATATCAAGATGGCAAAGGATCAGAATACTTGAGAAATTGGATTTTAAGTGGTTGGTATAGATAGAACTGTTAAGAAAAAAAGATACTCCAAGAAGGGAGTGAAACCCTGAAGATCTTAACAAAATTGAAGAGAAAGTGTAATGATCCTTGAAGAATGTGGGATAATGCAGAGTTAGGTAGCCGAGGAAGAGGAAAAATTTATATTTTGAAATATTCTGATTAAAAAAATGATACACCTGGAAGTGGTGCTAAAATGGGTTCCCAAAAGAAAGTGAAAGTCTACCCTTCAAAAAAGTTTAAATTAAGCTGCTGTATCGTGGAACTATCAGCCCAAAGGTTAAATTTCGAAGTAATTTCCAGAAACCAGGAAATCTAAAATACCTACAGGCCTTTATAATATCACTGGGTGATGACACAATATCTTTTGCAACCAACCTTGTCACGTCCTTTAGGGGTGTCCAGGTATTTGCGCATGCCATTGCCTGCATGTCATTTCCTATGTGTCTGAAAGGAAAGAAGAGAAAGTACTGGAAGAAGACAAGAGGATTAAAAAGAAGGGGAAATAGTCACAGAAGTCATTATATGTTTTTATTTGCATTTTTTGCTTAATCATATTTCATTGTTACGGTGTCAAAACATGTTTTTCTTTTTTGAGACAGAGTCTCACTCTATTGCCCAGGCTGGAGAGCAGTGGTGTGATCTCAGCTTACTGCAAGTTCAGTCTCCTGGGCTCAAGTGAATCTCGTGTCTCAGCCTCCCAAGTGGCTAGGATTACAGGCGTGCACCATCACACCTGGCTAATTTTTGTGTTTTTGGTAGAGCAGGGTTTTGCCAGGTTGCCCAGGCTCATCTCAAACTCCTGGGCTTAAGTGATCCATCCACCTCAGCCTTTGAAATTGCTGAGATTACAGGCGTGAGCCACTGTGCCAGAACATTTATTTTTAACACTAGCAGTCATCATTTATGAAACATAGTGAAGGCAAGTTAAAACAACACAATCCTCAATGCGGCATAAAGCAATGTATTCAGCACCCATTATGGTCAAGTCTTCACTTCTATCAAAATAAATTTGCAAAACTCTGATTCAAAGAGAATCTCATTTCCATAGTACTCATAACTGTAGGACCTACTAGTCACTTGCCAGTCAAGTGAACGGGCAATGTGAATGAATCTTGTAGCCATGTCTCAGACTCAGAGATTAAATGTTTGGGATTATCTTACCACTTCCAATTTTAAAGTGTTTTGTACTTTTATGGAAATCATATCTTTAATTCTGAAATTTTAAAGTCAGACAGACTTGGATGCTAATCTCAGCTCAGTCACTTACTAAATATGCTTCTGGTAAGTTTTATTTTATTTATTCCTATGCATTCTGGATAAAGCTTTCTATATAAGTTTAGACTTTTAATATAGCATGTATTAAAAAATCAAGATAACTTGCCTCTAAAATAAAGGAATATATTGGTTTATGTAATAGAAAATACAAGAAGTAAGGCCAAATTCAGAGTTGGTTGATTCACTGGTTCAATAATGTCACCAAGGACTAGTTTTATTACATTTCCTTGCTCTATCTTTTGGTATCTTTTGGTATCCATTTTTAGACCAACCACATTATATTTAGTTCAGATTCAGAAAGAGAAAGTGAGTGAGAGGGTGCATGTTTTTGTAACCATTGACCAAAAAATCTCAAGTTTGGGGGGCCAAGGAGTGTGAAGGTCAATCCCAAATTACAAAACTGAAGGCAATGCTCTCTGATAAAATCCAAGTGTTTTAGGAATGAAAAGAAGCACAAAATGCTGAATATATCGGCATCAATACGTGTTTACTTTACTTCAAAAGGTCATTCCAAGGATCATGTCTGTCTTTCAATTTTACAACACCTAATACAGAAACTGCTATATAACACATATTCAATAAAATTTGGTAAATGAAAAGTTATTTAATGAGAATTAAATGAATAAAGAACCTATAATATAAGCCACAAAATCTACAAATAATGGTTTCTTCTGAATTTACATAGAGGGACGTTGTGCTTCAGAAATATGAAGCTATTTTCTCAGTATAACATATTTAAATAGCAAATCTGAGGCTAAACCTAGGTTTACTTATCCAAAGATAGTGAGTCCCAATTTTAGAAGCTTGCAATGTAAAAAATATTAATCATGTCTAGTTACATAATGAGATGTAGTTTAACATCTTTGAGACTATGCAAGACAAAAAGTAAAAATGTTTTCAATAGCGCTTTTTAAGATAATGTGTGCACTTAATAGTCATAGCAGAATTTACAAGCTGTTGTTAATTGTTCTTATGTCAAAGTTATGCTCATTAATGTCCACATACTTATGTATGTTTTTAGGTATTTATGTATATATGCAGATAGATACAGAGATATGGATTACACAAAAACATATCCTTTAGTTGCACATATGTTTATAACTTTTGATTTCCAAAATTTGAAACCTGTGTCAGTATGACAGGTATATTAATTAGCCAAAAATGACTGGACAGAAGAGAAATTTTCATACCTCTTTTAATGCAATGTAATATGTGATGTTTGTAATCAAAGGACTGGAAATCACTGTCCAAAATCCTTATCATTTTAGCTTACCTTGTGAACTTGCAAGTATGCCTGTGATATCCTGATATTCATCTAAAAACAGATCCATATATGAACACATTTAGAGTGATACAATTTCTGATTTATAAAAGTAAATACAAGTACATGTATACTCTTAAATATTTATATGAAATGTAAAATGAAAATTTGGTTATTATTTTGGATGAACTACAGCAAAATTCAGGTACATTAAAATATTTACTATTTCAAATAGAACTAGAACTATCTACTTTTAATGGGATTTTACCATAATTGATATACTCCTAAATAGCTCTTACGCCTTCCCATATATTTTAGTAGACTGTGATACTGTGAGCCTTTTGTTTAACCCTCAGGGTACCATATGTTCCACCCTCAAGACCTCATGTGATCCTTACCAATATATCAATAGCTGGTATTTGAGACATATTGTGTGATTACTGTCAAGAGTCTTATTGCTCTATGTTACTATCACTACCATATTTGATATGAACTCAACAGGGTAGAACTCTGAGAAGATTCATTTTCAAGGTTGAAATAAATGATTGATACCAATCTGTTAGATAAAATTGAATGTATTATTATGACATTTCTCATGGACATCATTATTATGATGTCCCTGGGAGACATTTGGCAATGCTTGGAGAAATATTGGGTTGCCACAACTGGAGTGTATTACTATAATTCCAATAGGCAGTAGCCAAGGATGCTGCCAAACACTTTATAATGTCTAAGACGATCCTCCTGCAACAAGTAGTTATATAGTCCAAAATGCTGTTAATGTTTAAATTAAGAAACCCTGGTTTATTGTGTTACTCAGCTTTCAGGCTCTGAACTGACTACTTCAGTCTTTTGTGAAAATAATAATAAAAGTAACTGACATTACTGATAGGGATTTAAAATTTGATAGGAAGAAAATGAGGCAACATATTCAGAGACAAAAATCTAAAACATAATTATGTATCTATCTATATGTATATATACACTTAGCATAACTGGTAAAAGGAACATATTTCATTACAAACTACAGTACATAGTTTTACATAAAATAGCCACTGATTATATTCAATTAACACATAAATTTGAAGGGCAGAGTCAATAACTCTGAGATGTCTGTTGGAAGTCAGAACTTGGCAATTTTCGCAGATTTTAGTCCAAGTGAACTGCTGTAGAAAGAAAGGCTTTTTTGTTAAGTTACAGTTGCTGTCTTTTAAATTGCTGCAAGTAATTGAAGAGGTAACTACACAATCTGCTCTTCCATCAAGTGCCAGTTGCAGAACCTTTTTAAACCTAAACATGGAAAACATAAAGAATAACAACATATCTCAAGGGAGTATTATAAGTCTATAATTCCTTCAAGGGTACATGTAATGTCATAAATTGCAGGAGGAAACTCAAGCAGTTTAGTCGCAGGACCCCTGAGATGAAATTACAGCTTTTATAATCCCCTAAGAAGATGCTCTTTTGGTATAATGGGAACTGTAGTTGTTTAGAAATACCCTGCTCTCTTGCCCCTAGAAAAGTACAATGGTCATTTGAAGACTGAAAAACACTGAGTATGTGTCTGAAAAGAGAGTTGAACTGATTCTTATTCATAAGAATAATAGAAAAATTATATTGGAGTCATTTATGGTATCTACTAAATATAGTATAGCATTCTTTCTAAAGTAAGAGTTACAAGAGACACCTACATAATTATAGCTATTAGAAAAGATTTTACAGGTGTAAACATAAAGATACCAATATATATATTGTTAAAGCTTAGCAAGCTTTGCATTAAACACATAAAAGACATTTATAGCCATATGAGAAGACATATCCTTTGCACCAAATGCCAGTAGCTAAATAAACAAATGCACCAGATTAAAAAGAACAACATTAAACATCATGGGGTGGCATAAGAGCATAAAGTCCACAAAATGTCATAATTGTAGACATACTTAAATTTTGAATTATAATAACCCCCAGGCATATTGTTCAATATCATAACTCTTGGATTCAGCATGAATTGGATAATGTGCACCTTAATGAAGTCAAGATTATCTTTAATGTGAGTAGTCCAATAGAAAGTTAAGTTTGGTAAACATTTAAAGCAGATAATAAATATAGATAGATCATACATTTATTTTAAAAAGGTATGATCAGTTATATTTAGCAGTATTGTCAAATTACTCATAATTCTAACATAATCAATGTTTATAGAACATTTTTATTATTTTCATAAATTATAAACAAATATATAAACAAATAAACAAA
>NW_016804424.1:768087-794458 GCF_001698545.2 Rhinopithecus bieti | reverse complement strand
CAAAAATTAATAAATATAAAGCTATTGGTTCAAATGGCTTTTATTTAGAATCTTAATGAATTCAACTGCAGGTTTCAAATTTCTCTTTTATCTGGTGAAGCTGGCAAATGAAAAATGATCTAAATTGGTTGTCTCCAGATTTTTTTGTTTTAGTAAAATATAAAAATACAAAATTTTGGAATTTCATAGATTTGCCAACTTTTAATTTTTCAAATTATGTAAACAAAAAACCTAACATTTTTTGTTTAAAATTATTTCATAAAACAAAGATTTTAAAGTATTTTTATTATTTTTTAACCTGTATGTTCAGGGACACTTGTGTGGGGTGTGTAGGTTTGCTACCTAGGTAAATGTGTGTCATGGGGGTTTGTTGTAGAGATTATTTCATCATCCAGGTGTGAAGCCTAGTATCCATTAGTTATTTTTCCTGATCCTCTCCCTCCTCCCACCCTCCAAGGGACCCCAGTGTGCGTTGTTCTTTTGTATACATGTGTTCTCATCATTTAGTTGCCACTTATAAGTGAGAACATGCAGTATTTGGTTTTCTATTCCTGCATTAGTTTGCTAAGGATAATGGCCTCCAGCTTCTTCCATGTCCCTGCAAAGGACATGATGTTGTTTTTTTGTGGCTGCACAATATTCCATGGTATATATGTACTGCATTTTCTTTATTCTATCATTGTTGGTCATTTAGGTTAATTCCATGTCTTTGCTATTGTTAATACTGCTGCAATGAACATATGTGGTCATGTATCTTTATAATAGGATGATTTGTATTCTTTGGGTATATACCCAATATTGGGATTGCTGGGTCAAATGGCGTTTCTATCTCTAGGTCTTTAAGGAATGACCACACTGTCTTCCACAATAGTTGAACTAATTAACATTACCAACAGTGTAAAAGCATTCCTTTATCTCCCCAACCTTGCCAGCACCTGTTACTTTTTGACTTTTTCATTAATGGTCATTCTGACTGGCATGAGATGGTATCTGATTGTGATTTTGACTTGCATTTCTCTAATGATCAGTGATGTTGAGCTTTTTTTTTCATATGATAAAGGTATTTTAAATTCCAAAATATGAAAAGGATAAAGAAAATATAATTGCCTGAGACTGAGTCTTTGTATTGAATATACAGACTTTTAGGAGAAACTCACATTGCTGAATGAGATAATATTAGATCCTGCTACATATATATTAAAAAAAAGCCACCCACTCTGAAATTCAAACCCATAAACATATACAGAGTAATGATTTAACATGATGGAAATGCACTTTCATTGTATGTAAAAAATGACTGGAGACGGTCCAGATTTGGCATGGAGAACCATATGCATTACTTATCCAGTTTTCTTCTATCTTGCTGTATATCCAGGAATAGGATATTACTTCCACTATCACATAATTGGCTGGAATTTAGTCACATGACCACATATAGCTGTATGAAAAATTAAGAAATGTAATCTTTTTGGATAGACTAGTGCCCAAATAAAACTGGGATTCCATTACCAATGAATAAAGAAAGATTTATATTAAAAATTGCTCTTTTCCATTTTGGAAGTGATACAAACTTATCGTTGAATAATACCGGACCAAGCGGTTTTGGAAAACAGTATCCAATGAGTCTCATCTAGCCTCAAGCAGTATTGCATATTGAGAAGAATGTAGTAGCACACTTGTGGGGACCCCAGAGACCTTGAACATATTTCATGAAATTTTCTTGATCTCAGGTTTCTTATCTGTAATGCGAGAGCAATACAGAACTCAGCAAATTGTCCATTAAACAAATACATATTGTTTACTGTGTTGTCTCTGCTTCCTAAAAATTCTATATATTGCAAGTATCTCTATTTGTGCCAAATCATAAGTCTAAATATTGCAGTAGAGACAGAGAATCTGTAGGATCAATAGTCATTTCTTTATTAGTCAGAAATTAAGAAAAAAACATTCAATTTAATGTAGCTCCAGAAGGATGTTAGAACTCAGCATGGGCTCTTAAGTTCTTAAATTGAAGAGAGTACACGACTCTACTGGAAAAGCAAAACTCCTCCCAATTAACTTTGATGTAGCTCGAAGTTGTTTTGCCAACTTCAAACCTGAGTTAGGCTTATTTGGAGGAAGGACCCAGGTTCATCTTATTTTTATTTTAATTCAAGTAGTTTTGTGGTTCTCAGGATAAGTGTCATCGCCTTTGTAGTTTTTCTGTGTTGGATTGCCAATGCAGGCTGTATAAATTTCCCCTAAGGAGCATTAGTGCTTAAAAAGGAGTTGGAAGCCTTTTGGTTAATACACTGAAAAAGAAAATGTGAAGCCTGGTATTAACATAAACTCTCTGATCATAAGAGACATTGATCATTTGAAATAAAATTAACAGAGTTCAACATTTCAGTGTTGTTTTCCCTTGACTATAATGATAGTGTTTTAAATAATGTCATTTAGAAGAGTAACATTATAGTGCTTTCAGATTTTAATTTTACTTAGTAATTAACAATCATCTAGCCTAGTGCTCTGGATTACTATTAATTTTCCTATTATTAATATTGAGTGGTTCCATATTCAGAGAGGAAATAAAATAATTGCCTTGGTGCTGTGCTAAATTCTACTTTAGCTCTTAAAAAAATACATACTGCTATGGATTTTTAATAATTATTTAATATGTATTTATTCAGATTTTTCAAACATGTAAAATTATTTTTGATACCATACAGAGATATTGAATGAATAGCTGCTTTATGACATTGTGGTATTTCCATAGTTGTGTATTTTATTCATATAGTATTATAGAAACTAAAATACCTGGAATTCATTCCTTATATGTATTTTATTTTATATTATGTTTTTCTTAACTATTTTAAGGGTGTTTGAAAATAAGAATGAAAAGACTAAATCTATAAGTGTCCATCTAAATTTTTATTCCAAATATATATGAGATATAGTCCTTGGAAGAAAATTGCACAATTTTAACAATTCATTCAAAAGTAAATTAGGTTTTGTTATTGTTATCTTTTGTCTGTTCTCTACATCTCTATGCTATGCTATGGTAAAATGTTATGGTGAAAACCAGGGTAAAACCCAGGTAAAAGAGAATTAGGACCAACAGTTAGCACCCCTATACCCCTAATTTTGTTCATTTATAAAATGAATAGAAAATTAAAATCCCCAACAGTAATCCAAGGAACTCTTGCTTTTAGGATTATAAATATCATGTAATAATGTGTTTCATGGTGAAATAAATCTCAGATTTAGAATTAAAGTTAATTTTTTAAAAAATAAAGTAGAAAGTCTTAGAATCCTTATGGTAATATGAATGAGAAATCTCTGAGTTGAGGTTGTAATAGCATGCAGAATTTTTTAAACATGTTGTATTAGTTTCCTAGGACTGCTATAACAAAATATGACAAACGGTTGCCTAAAAGAACAGAAACTTATCCCACAGTCCTGGAGTCCAGAAGTCTAAAATGAAGATATTGGCAGGGCCATGCCCCTTCCATACCCTCTGGGGTGGGTGCAGGCTTTGCTTCTTCCAGCTTCTGGTAGCATTAGGCATTCCTTAGCTGCGGCAGCATAACTCCAGTCTCTGTCTCCATCTTTCCATGACCATCTTCCCTCTGCGTCTGTGTCATGGCATTCTCCTCTATTTGTCTTTGTCCAAATTTCTCTTCTCTTGTGAGAACACCAGTCATGTTGGATTAGGACCCACGCTAATGGCATCATTTGAACTTGATTATATATCCAAACATCTTATTTTCAAATAAAGTCACATTCACAGGTATCTGGAGTTAAAATTTCAACATATCTTTTAGGGGAACACAATTTAACCCATGACACCTGTTCAACCATAAAATATTTATTTTTGACGACTATCCTGAGCCCTATGCTCCACAGATCACACCTTTGAAATTGCCAGACTGGGTCAGTATCTTTCAAACCGGTTCACAGACTGGTGCCTGTTCCTGAATTATTTCACTCATCCACAATCCACAATTTAATCTTTTCTGAATAAGATAAATTTTTATAAAAATGTGTCCAACTATTCTAATTTGATTCTATTAGTACATAGTTACCCTAGATAGCCTGCTTATGTCAGGTTCATCAAGGGTGATAATTTCCTGGTAATATAGTGGCCCTCAAGTAGCTTATAGCAAAAAACACTGAACAAACCTACACAGGTGAGTAAACAACGTGTATGCAAAAGTTTTAGTTGAAAATTTGCATATGGACATAGGCTGTTTTGCAGGATTCATTTCCAGTTTCCTGCTAGAAAGAGAAAATAGGAGCTCTTAGCTCCTGTCTGCATAATAAGAGAAAGACCCAGTAGAGAGTTGGATTTTCAAAGCCCAGATTAGGCTGGAAAAATCTTTATTCTTAACGTACCAAGAGAGAGTATAGGGATAACAATAAATTATCAATGTGGATGACAAAGTAGCATTTAATTCTGGGAGGTATGAGTTAGTTAGATTCTGACATCTTCATGAAACAGCTTTCAGTAAAGGCAGTCGAGAGAGTGACAAAAATGAAGACTGCCTGACAGAGAGAAAAATAGAAGGAAATTTCTCTGATAGCTCTCTGTTTTGTGGTTTGAGTTTCTCCTTAAGGCTTGTCTGAATTCCTTCTCTGGAGGTTCATGAGACATGCTTCCATTCTAATAATAAAGCCTCCTTTTGGCATAAGATGGCTTCTGTCACAGGCAATGAAGGAACCTTGACTAAAAGAATACTTTCCATGTGTCACTCCATTCTCAAAACCTCCAAGAAGCGATCACTGCCTACAGCAGGGGTTCTCAATTTCAGCTAATGTTATTTGACACTGTGGACTGCATAATTATTTGTTGTAAAGGGCTGTGTCCTGTGCATTGTAGGATCTTTAGCAGCACCTCTGGCCTCCACCTTCCCAGTACCAGAAGCACCTCTGAGGTGTGACAATCAAAGAAACCCTCCAGACATTACCAGAAAGACCTTCCACCCCTCAGAGGGCCAAACTTGCCCCCAGTTAAGAATCACTGGACTAAAGGATAAGCCTAATGCTGACTAACAGTGACCATGGAAGACTTCAATCACATCTCCTTCTGGCATTTTTTTTCTATAATTTATTATTCTGCAAAGTTGAAGCCTCCTTATTGAGCTCATTCAAAGCCATGGAACTCAAAACACTGAAGCCATTAAACTCAAAACACTGTCAGTTGCAAACCACATATTCACTCAGTTTTGCTGGTTGCCTTCGCTATCGACAGTCCTCTCAAAACAATGAGCCCACAGATCCTTCCTTGATACTTCTTATACTTGATTCTCTGTTTTAGGCTTTAGCTCTACATGTTCTGCTTTTGATTTTTCGCCTTGTTCATAATTAGGCTGGGAAAACTTTCATTCAACCATCACTTCCATGGAGATCCACAGGCACATATGCAGATAGTTCTTGTAATAGTGAACACTAAATTTGCACTCCATACTCTCCAAGGCTATTTCTAAAGGCTCTAGATCTCTTACAGGTATAGTTGTACGACTTAATCAATGGGCATTCGCATATTGCCCCAACTGGACTATCTTATTCACCTTTGGCTCTGCCCGAATGGCTGCAAAGAAATTAGATTAATTTCTTTGGATGAAACAGGTTCTAAAATTCTCCAGCTTATAAGACAGAACATATGCATTAAAAAGTAAGGTGCCACACCCGGTGACTCACACCTGTAATCCTAGAAGTTTGGGGGCTAAGGCAGGAGAATCCCTTGAGCCCAGGAGTTCAAGACTAGCCTGAGCAACGTAGTAAGATCATGCCCAGCTAGTCTGTATTTGTTTTTTAATATTTTGTAGTGCCAACTGCTTGGAGGCTGAGGTGGGAAGATTGTCTGAGCCAGAGAAGTCACACCACTGTACTCCAGGCTGGGTGAAAGAGCAAGATCCTTTCTCCAAAAAAATAATAAAATAAAGAAATAGAAAATAAGAAGAGAAAATATTTTTTTTCTGATAAATAAAAGATGTGAAAGTAGAACCATGTAGGGGATCTATAAATAGTAATTCTTGGCCAGGGCGGTGGCTCACGCCTGTGATCCCAGCACTTTGGGAGGCTGAGGCAGGTGGATCACCAGGTCAGGAGTTTAAGAACAGCCTGGCCAGGATAGTGAAACCCCATCTCTACTAAAAATACAAAAAATTAGCTGGGCATACTGGCAGGCGCCTGTAATCCCAGCTACTCGGGAGGCTGAGGCAGAGAACTGCTTGAACCCTGGAGGTGGAGGTTGCAGTGAGCCCAGATCACGGCACCGTATTCCAGCCTGAGCGAAAGAACGAGAGACCATCTCAAAAAAAAAAAAAAAAAAAAAAAAGGTAGTAATTCTTCCTGACCTCAGCAGGCTTCGCACTAAAAGGGTATCAGAAACACTTAGGATAACGTCTCCGGAACATCCACTCACTTATTTATTCAGCAAATATTTATTGGACATCTGCTATGTGAGAGATAGCATTCTAGGAATTGAAAATACAGAGTTGAAAACAAAAAAGAAAGACAAAATTATTGACTTTACAGAACTTAAATCCACTAAAGAGTCATATATAAAATTTGCCAGCATATAAATAAATAACAAACCCCACCAAAACCCGTGAGTGGAGCTGGAAATATGCTGTCTGTATTTTAGATAGCGTAACCTTGGAGGGAGTTTTTGAAGAGGCAACAACTGAACTGAATCTCGGTGTTGAGAAGCATGTAGCCACGTGAAGATCTGAAAAAAGACCATATCAGGAAAACAGAACTACAATGGCAAAATCCCTGATGTGTTTTCAATGTGGCCGGAGACTAGTAAATGAGGGACAGAGTGATAAGAAATGAGCTTGATGAGGCAGACAGGAGCCAGACCATGTGAGAAATTTGGGATTTATTCTGATTTCAATGAAAAGACATTAGAGGATTTTAAATATGTGATTGATAGAATTAGAACCACATTTTGAAACAGTTAATTTAGTTTTGACTCTGATTTTCCAGAGATGAAATCACACACACACACACACACACACACACACACACACACACACAGAAGCTACATTTCTGTGTCCTTTCCTGACACATTTGTCCCCACTGAAATACTTGAGCAGCTGGTGTCATCCAGAAATCTCCTGTGTTCCCAATAGAGGTAGACCCTTGTTTGCAGAATCAGAATATCATATCAACGTTGACTTTCCTGGATGAGACACTAGTTAAGCTATATTTGAAATCTCTTACGTGTACCTGAATTTCTTGAAAAAATAATATGAGAAACTGGTTGACTTTTGTACCATAAAATTGATGAGAAATAGATAAGAACAGCAAATTGGACCACAGTTCCTTAGCTGGTTTTACAGTCTAGTATTAGCAGTTTTGTCTTTTCTTTCTGTCAATAAAACAGTCTAAATACCTTGCTAGTATAAATTAGCTTTTCATTTCAAAGCACTGTATTTTTTAGGTAAAACAAATGGGCATAGCTAACAACACTTTATTTCTATTTTTGAAAATTTATAATATACAGAAAAGTGTCTAGCACTTCAATTCTTACAAATATTGTCAGACTAGATATCCTGAAAATTGTCCTAATACAAAATCCTAATAATGATGATATATTTTAAGTGTATAGCTGAGCTCGTATGACAATAAAAGGTCGAAACCAAAAAGGGAGATCAAAACCAAGTAATACCATCATTGATGCTATGGCTGAACTAATCCTGGCAATCCAGAGCTAGAATTGTATTAGACATGAGGAAAGGATGTAAGTTTTGGCTCCTGCAGTTTAGATTTGGATCAGATTCAAGCATGAATTTCAAACAGTTTAATGACAACACCATCAGAGACAGATGTTCAGAAAAACTAAGCAGTCCAGCAAAAGAGATAACAAGAAAACTAATCTGTTTTGACCTTTGCTCTGAGTAGGAAAAAAATGATTTGTTTGCAAATCTGTAATACCAAATCTGCCTTCATAGGAGTTTAGGGTCTAAGTTTTCGAGAAAACACACATACTACACAGCAGTCCATGATCAGGAAATTAACCATAAAGCCTTCTTTGATAGTTAGTCCCCACGAACCAGGGATATACGGTAAAAGCAAAGCATATCTCTTCTAAGGTCTCATTAGAGGACTTCAGAGAAAGCCCAATAAATACAAGTTTATAATCCAAATTTATATCTAGCTTATCTACTATTTTTTGGAATGTATCATTAAAGTGAAAAAAGAGAGACTATAACGGGGAAGCAAAAAAAGAAAGAAAAGTAAGAAAGAAAAAAAGGAAGGAAGGAAAGGAAGGAAGAAGGGAGGAAGGAAGGGAGAGAGGGAGGAAGGAAGGAAGGAAGGAAGGAAGGAAGGAAGGAAGGAAGGAAGGAAGGAAGGAAAAGAAGGAAGGAAGGAAGGAAGGAGGGAGCAAGGGAGGGAGGGAGGGAAAGACGGCAGGAGTTTATATTCAGACAGCTCATGGTAATATTGAAGAACTTCAGTGACAATGAGAAGATATTAAACTAGAGCATTAATAAGAAAACTTTGACAGAATTTATCAAAATTTAAATTGTACACACCTCTGTCTAAAATAGTACCGTCCTCAATTTTCTTTTCTTATTGCGCTCTTTTTTTCTTCATAGTACTTATCACCGGGCATATTATTTAAGCATAAACCTGTTTACTGACTTTTGAAACCACTAAAATGTCAACTCCATGTTTGTTTATTTGTTTATTATTTTATTTCTGTTTCCATAGTACATGGCACCTAGTGTATTTTCGCAGTACAAATCTGTTGGAAATAGGTAGGTGATAGATATACATAAGCATATATATGTACATAAGCATATATGCAAGTTTGTAAATATATATGTAACATATAGCCATACAACATATACTCACAACTATACTTCATATATTGGTAGGTATATAATATATAATATTCATAGTATATGCAGTATATATTTTTTAATTTTAATTTTTATTTCAGTAGCTTTTGGGGAACAGGTGGTGTTTGGTTACATGAATACATTCTTTAGTGATGATTTCTGAGATTTTGGTGCACCCATCACCTGAGCAGTGTACCCTGTACCCAGTATATAGTCCTTTATCCCTCACACACTTGCCAACCTTTATCCCTGAGTCCCCAAAGCCCATTATATTAGTTATCCTCATAGCTTAGCTCCCACTTATAAGTGAGAACATAAATATTTGGTTTTCCATTCCTGAGTTACTTCTGTTAGGATCTCCAGCTCCATCCAAGTTGCTGCAAAAGACATTATTTTGTTTCTTTTTATGACTGAGTAGTACCCCATGATGTATACATACTACATTTTCTTTATCCATTCGTTGTTTGATGGTCACTTAAGTTGGTTCTGCATCTTATCAATTATAAATTGTGCTATATGCAGTATAGTTTTATACCACAAGTATTATAAATATTTTAATCTAATATTTTTGCTATAGATGAATGTAGAAATAACCTACCTGTCTACAAATGGGAATTAAACCATTGTGGTCATACTATTTTACCTCATATATTAGCTGGGTGTGGTGGCACACTCCTGTAATCCCAGCTACTCAGGAGGCTGAGGAAGGAGAATCACTTGAACCCGTGAGGCGGAGGTTGCAGTGAGCCAAGATTGCACCATTGCACTTCAGCCTGGACAACAAGAGTCAAACTTCGTCTAAAAAAATAAAAAATAAAAATTGATTCAAGATAACGCTGTCTGGGTAGAGACCCAGGATCTGAAATTTATGGATGTTTCCCAGATACCTATCTTTGTAAACTCTGAGAACCACCATTCTATTAAAAATACGAAAGTTTTAATCCAGATTAGGGAAATGTCGTATTTTTGTACCAAATGGAGCCTTCCTTGTGGTTCTTCAATGAAGTATCAGTTATCTCTAACTAAATATCTGCTACTATCAAAATGTCCCAGTTTTCAAAAAATCCCCAGGGTTAATCCCCACCATTCTTCTTCCCCACACCCTCTTCACTTCAGTCCTGAGACTCCAGGTTTCCAAATCTAAGTCCTTACTGTCAGCTCTGACAGTAAGGAGTGGCCTCAATGCTGAGTCTTAGACAATGAGAGGTCCTCTTAAAGTTCTGCATACTCTCAGCTGAAAATTTCCAACATTAAACTTTATTTGCTCTAGACATTATCTTCATTTAAGTTCTTAGTACTATTGCTTACTATTTTTTAAAACACCTTGACATTTTGATCTAACTTATTATCATCATCTAGCCCTCTATGATCACTTTTTCCTCCCTTCTCATAGACAAAAAAGGTTAAGAAAAGAAAAAAGTCTCATTCCTTTGATTTGTGTGCATTTTATATGTAACCCTGAGCTATATTCCTCAAAATGGAAAAAGAGAAAAAGGTGAACAGATTAGTATTTGAGCCCATGGCAATACCTTCTTTTATTAATAGACTAATTAACTGAACAAATATTTCTTGAGTGTCCATGATTTGTCAGGTTCTGTGCTAGGTATTGGGACACAACAGTGAATACGTCAAACCAAAGCTTCGCCTTCAGGTAGTGGACATTCTTGGGAAGAAGAACGAACACATCAACCCTGAACATGGTTCTCCCTGTCCACCTTGTGATAAAGCAGCTTCTCGGGAATGGCTTTGTTTTCGTTGCTGTGTCTCCTAAGACTCTTGTGTTAGCTGCTTCTCTCTAAATTAAAAGCCGATAAATCAAAAAATGGGCATATATTAAATTAAACAGCATGTTCTTCTCTTAAAAAACAGATTTATATTTCTCTTTTAGACATTTCCAATTTTTAATTGTAGTAAAATATACATCACATAAAATGTACTGTCTTAACTATTTTTTAAATGCACAGTTCCATAGTGCTAAGATCATTCCCTTTGTAGTGTGACCAATCTCAGCATTTCATTCAACGTCATTTTATTATAATGTAGATGAGAATAGAAAAATCTATTCCTTGCCAGGGCCATGTGAAGTTTGCACGTTCCCTCCATGTCTGCTTGGGTTTTTTTTCTCAGGTACTCTGGGTTCCTCTCATATCCCAAAGCTATGAACATTGGGTTCATTGGTGCGTCTACGTGGTCTCAGCGTGAGTGTGGGTGTGTGTGATAGTGCACCCTACGATGCAATGGCCTCCCGTCAAGAGCACGTTCCTGCCTTGGTCTCTGAGCCTCGGGGACTCATGATACCGAACTGAACCCATGACACTGAACTGAAATAAGTGGGTAAATAATGACCTTACTTGTTTGTACTAATGTCTTAAATGTATGTATAACCCACATTTTATTCCAGTGTTTAATGTGAGAAGTGTTTGGGGGCTTTATTTAGAAGTTTCATAATGTTTCTGTGACCAGAAATATGCTGTAGGAAAGTCACCCCTTGTTTATATCTGTTAGCCCATAGTAAAATTAGTTTCATTATCTTGTTTTGTGCCAAGTCACAGTTTCCAAGAACAATCTACGATGGTAAGTGAGGACTTACTGTACAAGGGTTCCAACCTCTTTCTATCCTTTTCAACATGTTATTTTCTATTTTATTGTTAGTAGTCATTCTGAGTATGAGGTAGCCTTCTCATTTTTTTATATATAGATCTAAATATATATTAAACATACAATTAGTTTGAACAATATATTGAACATATTTCAATTATCTTTTACCTAGCTGTCCTTTTGCTTCGGGGAAGCTTTCATCTCAGTTTGCTGGACTCTGTCCTTTTCTGTCATTTTCATCACAGCTTAAATGAAAGACTCTCCTGAAGAGACCTTTTCCTGCTTGGTGTAATATACAACAATTACTATTTAACCATCACCTTATCTTAATTATCTGCATAACACTGACCTACTGTCAGAGTTTTGTTTATGTAAGTACTCGTATGTGTGAATTTTGTTTGCCTATTTCAAATTTATTTTTAACTTAAAAACTATTATATTTAGATTTAAACTTAAATCCTCAATTACAATGTAAAATCATGAATGCAAAGACTATGTGTCTCTTATTTATTGCCATATCCTCAGGGTCAAATGTTTGATAAATATTTTTTGAATTTGATTAATTATACCAGTGAGAAAATGTGAATAAATGGAGAGAAAACATTCAGATAATAGTATCAAATTTTACACTTTGCTTTTGTAGTCATAGCTTTCATACTTGAGATTTTATAATGGCACCATAGTTATTCTACAATTCCCAGAAAATTAAATCTCTAGATGCAGAAAAATAAAGGCCACAGTGAAAGTAATGGGTCATGTCCACTTTTAATAGAAATTATTTAATGTGTCCACCCTGTGATGGTTTTTCTCTCTCTTTATAGTTAGAAAATACATAGAGTGTTACAATAAAGTAAGAAATGGTCTAAATTGTCGAGTTAAAGGCTAGCTTTTTACTCTGCGAGTCTTTATTTTGTCACAATGACACAACATAAAGTTCAAAGCATATAATGGGGTGAGAAGACGAAAGTCTTCCAAATACCTGGCAGGCATATCTTTCAATTTAATTCACCTGTCAGCCCAGGCAATGGTGAGTGAACCAATTATTGGCAGTCTTGTACCATAGTTACTTTCAGATTCTTACTCTCTTCCTGTCTACATAGAATAAGTCACCAAATCAGTCTCCACTCTGTCTCCTTGGAATTCTTTTGAGATTTTATAGTAAAATCTCGATCAGAACAAAGTGGTGTGTCACTTTTCTCCCCTTTTGATAAGGAAGGATATTTAATCTTTGTAGCATTGAAAATAATCTTTTAGCTTAAATACTTTATCAATTTTATTACAAATGAGAGGCAATCTACCTATGCTTGTATCATTCATCATAATGAAATAATCATCTCATTTGTCTTACTTCATAAGACAGAAAGCAAGCAAGCAAAGAAGAAAGAACAAAAGAGGCTGAGAGGTTTACAGGAAACCAATTATTTTTCTGAGTCAGCCATTTTTCTTTCTCTGTGTGGGATAATGTGTTTGCTGTTTCTATTGTCTACCACAGCACCTGACATGGGCAAGCTCAAGTAGAGGCTCAGCTCATTAAAGATGTATGCATCGAACATGTCCAAAGGTAGATAAAACCAGAACTGAGACTTGAGTGTTAAAGGATAATTTTCGAACAAGGTAAGAGTCATGACTTTCATACCGATATAAAAATAATCATATGTTAAAGATATTTAAATAACTCACTAATGAGGCAGCTGGTGAGGTGTTATAACCAGTTCAAAGGAGACTTCAAGGACAGACACACTTACAGATAGGAGTACTAAAATGAGTGTACAAATGGAGACAAAGATGGTAGTTCCTGGCGTGAGGGTTTCTTCTCCCCACTAGCCAGTATTCATTTGCATATACACATACACACATTAGTTTGCATTGCTATCAGTTATATATAACTTTCAGAGTTATAAAATGGCTACCATATAATTAGGATCAGATAACCCAGAAAGGCGTGCTATAGACATTGCACCAATGTTTTTCTACATAGTTAAAATGTGTGTATGTGTACTTTTCCTCTTCAGCACTACTCGCCCCTTTTTTGGTTCTTCTATCAGCCCCTCTAATATTAGCACCCCAGGAAACTGTGTTCATAGACAGTTATAAATTAAAGTGTCATAATTATCTGGGGGCAAAGAAACATTCTAATATGTGTTTATGAGAAGATTCTGAAAGGGAAAATATTTTAAGCAAAATTATTCTTTTATTATGGTCTCATTTGGGTAATGGAAGAAATGCTCTGAGCTGAAGGCACTAACTTGCATTCCTCAATTCCTAATATATAAAAGTTTAGGTCTATAAGATAAAAAATAGTATTTCCCTTTACAGGTAAGGAAGTAGGAGTGTGAAAAAGATTAAGAAAGAGGTCATACACTAGTTGGTGGTAAACTCAGTTCCCTTGAGTTTACTTTTCCCTTTCTGTGAAAGAGATACATACATGAGCACTGTTCCACAGGAGAATTCAGCCATGGTGATAATCGCTATGACTGCGATCCAGGAGGGAACAATTGTTCATCTTGTACCTCACCCTGACTGGAAGCTTTCTTAGGGATGATGAAATCAGGTGCAGACTAGGAGAGAGAAATAACAACTTTAAGCCTTATGGGAAGCTGACACAGCATTCTTGCCAGTATTACTTAAGATAATTCATAGAAAGTGCTTAGTATAGTGCTTGGCACATAGTGAACATTCAACTGATATTAGTTAATATAGTGAAGATAATGAGTATTACCAGTATTGTAAAATATAATGAGAAAGAATACTATGCTGAAATTTTTTTCACAGGTTTCCCAATTGTTACATGACCCAGTGTGACACCTTCAGGATGTGAGGCAGGGTGTGGACTATATATCTTCACCTTACTCTAATCATGTTTTGTTTCTTATATTATATGGTTTAATTGTGCAGTTCCTACACATGGAAGTTTACAGGTTGGCTGATTGCACACAAAGGAGGGCTTTGAATGTCCCTGGAAACACGTCAGAATTTCCCCAGAGAGGTTGTGATAGTCAGCCGGAAGTCAGATGTTTCCAGTGATCATTGATGTCACACTCTCCTACCTGATGAATAGGAACCTTCTTTCAGTAACCTCATCAGGGCATGGAGCAAGAGCAATGATGAAAACACACATAATCATTGTCTAAATCAAACATAATTCCAGATCATCCATTCTGCCAAAGAATATCTATTCTGATTGCTATAAATGATACTGAAAATTATTTTCTTAACAGAGAGTTATAAACTGTCGGAGGCACAATCCATCTGTAGCATTCAGCAGGAAAACAAAACAAAACAAAACATATATATGCTTGTTTTTAACTTGTTATAATCAGAACCCCGAAGACCAGAGCTATTGAAATTAATAGGTCCGAATTTTCTACCGAGTCTCCAAAATGGGCTTTAAGGAGATTTCTATATTCCTATGAAAATAAGAAAACAACAACATTTCAAAAGCCTTTTGTTGTTGTTGTTGTTTGTTGTTGTTGTTGTTGTTGTTCAAATATAAAGGAACGCTATGGCCTGTTCTGTTGTTAGGTTCTCCCACCTCTTTTCTTCTTTTTAATGAAATGTTACTCTGATTCTAATGTCATGCCGAAATTGGGTCCACTGAGGTATAAAATTCCGACCTCTCTTTGCTTGAGCTCTAAAGAAAAAAGCAGATATTTTAGTTCGTTCTTCAAACTTGTAAATGACACAACCACAAGCAAAAAATATCATTTATCCATTTGACAAAACTTTTCATTGTGTTGATGGAGAAAATACAAATTTCTCTTTCCTAGGATGATCCTGTTGATAGATGCAGGAGGCAGATAGCGAGGGTCTCCGGAGAATCTCTGATCCGCCCCGCAAGTGTTCACATCAGATGCTCTTGTGCGGATAAGGGAACCTGCCCAGGACCTTGTTTCTGAGCGCCCACAAAGGGCTGGTGGCCCGCCTGCGCGCTGGGAGAGTGGGTGGAGCCACCTGGAATTCTCACCTAGTATAGCAGGGAGGAGCCTGGACTCTTCAGCTGTGTGTGGTCGCCTGGTATTCAATCTGTGAGGTGGGAGCCTGTTGGCCTGTTCCACTCTCTTTACCTTTCAATATTTACGGGTGCCTGCCTAATTTTTCCTGGTCGTGTGACAAGAACCTGGATTTTAGCTGAACTAAGGAACAAAAATAATCCTGCATCATTATCTCAAATCTTACTAGATTTCTTTATGAATTTGCTCCCCGTGTCAAAAAGTCATTTTCATGATGCTCTTTGAAAGTATCAATTTTCCAGACCTCACTATTCCCATATATTGAAATTCATTTCAATATAGATAACATAATAACTGTTTTTAGAAATAATATTTCCAACATTAATTTTTCTTTAGTCCCATGAATAGTTATTACACAATTATACTGTATTAGGCAAAATATGGTTTCATTAATCCTAAGAGATTTTTATTTTAAATTAAATAAAAGCACCTTTTCTTATCTGGTGTCCCCCCGCCGCCCAAACAAGGTAATAGGGAAATACTTTGTAGGGTGAGCTACATTGAGAGATTAAAGGGAAAAGACTAAAATGAGAGCACAAACATCCAATCAGAGCAGAAAGAGCTTTCTGAAGCATAAGCATGATCTCATCTACTTAAGGACAGATAAGCTTCAATAAATAAGATGAGGCAGATAGTTTGTGGAATACAAGCAGAGGAAACAAGACATCTTATACACTGAGTAGATCCGGAAAGACTATGAAGTTCGTTTCCAATACTACACCCACCACGCATGTGGGATTGGTTGGTGAGAAAGAAAAGGAAAGCTTTCAGAATAAGATAATCTTGTGCAACCAACAAATTGAAAGTTTAAAATAAAATAAAAGTAAGCTATGAGAGTACAAACTTCTTAAAAGCAGAAATAATTTCGGAAACAAAAAATAATTATCCATGGTTATATTATGTTGCTGGTCCAAGGATAATGAAAGCTTCTTAATTGAAATATATATAAAGAAATGTATATAGCAGATGTTGCTTTATTCAATCATCATATGTACCTCTACTCCCTACTCCTTAGAACAGAAACCAATTTTATTTTTTCCTGAGAGAATTAGGAAAAAGATTATATACTTTTCTGTCATTATGATAAACTTTGTAATTAAACTTAATTAAAGCTCATTAGCCACCAAGAGAGAATAAGAAATAAGTTTACAAAATACAAACTTTTCTTTGGACATATTTTAGAACCAAAGGACATATTTTCATTAAAACGAATCTGCTTTATCAAGTTAATAGAAATGTCCTTAAAATAATGTTGCATTGTTTGTGAAAACGCCATAAGGTATTAAACAAAGCGATTCATCATCTGAAATTACCCAAGAATTACAAAAAGCACTAAACAAAAAACAACGTTTTTATCTTCTTAAAACAATGGGTTTTTTTGCTGATTTCCATGATTTGCAGGAAAATAAATGTCAAGCTATTAGTTTTTTAACTTCATTTAAGTACATTAACATTAATGTTTGACAAATTGTACAAGTGTATCTACTGTGTAAACATTGTGCTAATCAATATACAGAATATTTCTGTCATCCCAAAAAGTTCCCTCATGCCCCTTCTCAATCCAAATGACTCCTATTCCTCTCTCCAAGCAAACATTGATTTGATTTCCATCACTTTAAATTAATTGTACTTGTTTAGTAATTCATATAATGAAATTTACAGTAGATAATCTTTTGTATCTGGCTACTTTCACTTGGGATGTTTTTGTGATTCTTCCGTGTTGCTGTATATTTTGGTAACTGATATAATTTCATAGATAAGTAGTGACCCATTATATGAACATACTAAAGTTTATCCATACTACAGTTTGTCTTGTTGACATGTGGGTTCCTTTACCCCAAACCTCTATGAACATTTGTATACAAGGTCTTTTTTTAAATGGATAAATGTGTTTCTTTCTCTTGGGTAAATAACTACTTGTATAATTTCTTGGTCCTATGGCATGTGTAGGTTGAACTTTATAAACTACAGCTAAACAACTCTTCAGAGTAGGCAAAATTTTATACTGCCTTCAACAATGAGTTCCAATAATTCAGTTTTGCCAACACTTGATAGTGATTGAACACTGTTCATCTTTTTGATTATTCCAGTGGATATGCAGTGGGATCTCACTGTGATTTGAATTTACTAAATTTGTTGAACGTATTGCATATGGTTACCAGTCATCCATATATCTTCTTTTGTGAAGTATTTTCTTAATCTTTGGTTCACTGTATTTTTTTGTCTTATTTTTAAATTTTTATACTTCTTTGTTTATTCTAAATATATAAGTACTGAGATATATGTACTGAAAAATTCTCTCCCAGAAAGTAACTTACTGTCAGTTTCTTAGTGATGTTTGTTGAAGAGAAAAAAATGTTTAATATATCTATTTTTCTGTCTTTGCTACTTTTCTCTATTGCTTATCTATTCTCTATTTCATTGCTTTATGATCTTCTTTAATACCTTTATTCTACTTATTTTGATTTATTTTTCTTTTCCTGGCTTTCAATATTGAGAATTAAAATCATTGATGTGAAATTTTCTTTATTTTAATATAAGCATTCAAAGCCACAAACTTCCCCCAAGCTCTGCTTATCTTCATCACACAAATTTTGATACTTTTTGCTTTTATTTCTATTCAATGCTGAAATATTTTCTAATTTCCCTTCTAATTATTTATAAATGTGTTGGTTTATTTTTAACTATTTAGAAATATTTAGATTTTTTTATTTGTATTTCCCTTTTATTGTATAAATTACCAACAAAATCCTGACCTGGGAATCAAAATTTAATATAACCTCAGTTTAACACCATTAAATAAGCTAAACCACAGAGTAATACTGGAATGTTACCCAAATTAATAAAGTAGGCAAATGGCCAAGTATTACATTCCCTATTTCAAAAAAGAGGCATTAAGCATTCATGTCATAAGTTTATTGACAAACATATCTAGTATGCCATGAGTTAGAGTTTGATCCATTTCCAGAGGCTGTATCTCTTAAAATGCTCTTCATATCTGTTAAATGGACGAACTGAAACATCCTTATGATTTAAGCAGTTGGTGTCTTACTATAAGGAAGGGTGCAGCAAATGCAGATCCAAAGTACAAACACATCTTAACTAGTAACGCCCACTTGTTTTCCACTGAAAATGGCAAATTCTTCCCAGGGCCCTCNTTTTTTTTTTTTTGATTTGTATTTCCCTTTTATTGCATAAATTACCAACAAAATCCTGACCTGGGAATCAAAAATTTAATATAACCTCAGTTTAACACTATTAAATAAGCTAAATCACAGAGTAATACTGGAATGTTACCCAAATTAATAAAGTAGGCAAATGGCCAAGTATTACATTCCCTATTTCAAAAAAGAGGCATTAAGCATTCATGTCATAAGTTTATTGACAAACATATCTAGTATGCCATGAGTTAGAGTTTGATCCATTTCCAGAGGCTGTATCTCTTAAAATGCTCTTCATATCTGTTAAATGGACGAACTGAAACATCCTTATGATTTAAGCAGTTGGTGTCTTACTATAAGGAAGGGTGCAGCAAATGCAGATCCAAAGTACAAACACATCTTAACTAGTAACGCCCACTTGTTTTCCACTGAAAATGGCAAATTCTTCCCAGGGCCCTCCTCATAGTGGCTCCTGTGGCTCACAACCACAGAGGTTGTGAACCTCCGGATGCTGTGGCCCAACATAGCGCTGCTGGAAGCTCTGCGAAAGGCGCAGAGACCGAGGACGGATGAAATGGTGGCACCTCACCAAGACCTTGTTTTCAGGACCTAGATATTTTTAAGTAATTGATTTTATATTTAATTCCTGGGTAATATATTCTGTATGATTTCTATCTTTTAAAATTCATTAAAGCCTTTTACACTTCAAGGAAAAGATATTTTAAGTGGCTTCATCATTACCAAAATCACCATTAATCTCAAACTTTTATGTGAATATTCTCTTCAGCTTTGTTCCCTCTCTGACGTTTTGTTCTTCTCTAATGATGCAGTTGTCTGTAGATCCCTCTCAGATGGTGGCTATTTTCTCTTTCAAATCTCTCAGAACATGTTTTCTGGAGATAGGGTATATTTCTTTCATACTCCATGTTGCGACTTCCAGATCATTTTCCTCATGTATTAAAAAAAAGTCTCTGTTTGCAATGCCATTATAGACCAGATCACCCACTGTCTTCTATGTTGTAGCCATCTGTCAATCTCGCAGGTACTAACAAGACTCACTTCCCAAATATTTTAACACCAGGTTGGTTGATAACTCTCTCCAACACTATTCTTTGGTTTCGATGATCGTAGTATTTACATAGATTAGTTCTTCATCCATAGTGCCTTAGATCCCTGTCTCCTTCAACTAACTTGCTCTCTACACAATTTCAGTCCCCTCAGTCCCACAGTCATCCTGTTACCTTATTATTGTCAAGAGTGGCACCCCTTCACAGTACAGTTTCAAACATCCTGCACTGTGCCATCTTCTAGACTCTTTTGTGTTTATTTCCTGTTATTTCAACTCCAACAATGCTCCACTCCCATGTATACCTTAAATCGCTTGATTCTACCATACTTTCACCATTTCTCATACCATTTATGTCCTCTTTTCTTCTTATGTAAGTCACATTTCATAAACGTCATTATTACTGTACCTTACTTTTAACCTCACCTCTTTTTACTTTATCTACTGTTTTAATACATTCCCTTGATAAAACAACCCTTATTACATCTGACTGTAGTTCTTTATGTCTGTACTTGCGCAGCCAGCTGAGGTTGGAAGGAGAAAACACACAGTAGACAATCTTTAAATTGATGATCACTTAACACATGTAGACCCTCAGTACTACTTGTGAATCACACTGTATTTTCCTTACAGCTCCTCTCTTCTGTTGTCCTAAAAAAACTATTTTATACTTATCTTTCTCCCCTCAGATCTCTAACGTCTTCCTTTATCCTCACTCTCAGCTGACTATCTTCCTTCCTACTTCATAAGTAAAAGAACAAATGTGGATGTGTTGGTTAACTCTCACAGTACTTTTTTTTTCCTTTTGTGGTGAATCCAGACAGATAGTGTCAGAAGTCTTACGGCACTTTGAATGTCAGGACCCACATACTACAACTTTTAGTATGTTACTATGACTGATCCTTCTGTGCTGCTAGTTAAGGCCAGTGCCTCTACTGTATACCAGCTCTGAGACCATTTCTACTGGAAAACATTGTTCCAGCAACTATTCCCTCTTCCTCTCCTGCTTCATCGCCTTTCTCCTCTATTCTTCATCAATGTAACTAACACACAGTCATGCTGTTAACCCTCTTTTAAGTCTCTCTCACCTAATTCATTCTTTGTTTGCTCTAGAGCAAAGTTCTTTGGCAGAGTTATTGAACACTCACCAATTTCTCTTGGAAATTTTAAATAAATTCACTCCAGTCCAAATTTCCTTCTACCACTATACTAAAATTGTTCTTCTCAAATGTTAAAGACTTGCCTATTGCTATCTCTAGTAGTTATTTTCCTGTCTTTACCTTACTTGGCCTGTCAGCAGCTGTTTACAAGATTTGTCACTCTCTGTTCCCAACAATTCTTTATTTATCTTGCTTCCAAGATTCCATACTTCCCTGATTTTTATTTTAATTCTCTGGCCACTTCCTAGTTTCTTTTCCTGATTCCTTTATTACTCCTCAACCAGAATCAGCTACATGATTTGCGGAACACAGTGCAAAATGAAGATGTGGGGCTCCTTAGTCCAATCAAGAATTTCAAGGCAAAGAACAGAAACTTAAAACAAACTCGAGGCCCTTCTGGGTGTGAGGCCTGGAGCAACTATAAAATATTAAGACCAGGAAGCCAACCTTGCCCAACCTCTAAATTTAGAGTGCCCAAAAGCCCTAAATATGAAACATTAGCAATGTTCTCTTTTCTCTTTACATCTAATCCTTAGGTGACCTTATCCAATCTCTTGGATTTAAATCATTATATGCTGATGATTTCTGAATTTATATCTCCATATTGTAAATCGAATCTGATTTCCTTTTTTATGACTAATAGGAATTCCAAACTCAGTGCACCCCAAACTATGCCATGGATCTTCCTTTCAAAGCCAGCTGTACTCATAGCCTTCTCCAATTCGGTTAATGAAAGCTCTATTCCTTTCATTTCTTAGTTTCAAATCGTGGCGTCGTCCTTGATGCTTCTCATTTTTGGCCAATTCTACCTTCAAAATCTATCCAGAATATGATAACTTATCTGAGCAACCACTGCTATCATCTAATACAGTCTATCATCATTTCTCATGTGCCTTATGGCAATACCCTTCTGGTTGATCTCCTGCTTCCACTATTGACCTCTTTCAGACTATTCTTAACTTAGCATCCAGAGTGATCCCCATTAAACATTAGACAGATAAAGTCACTTTTTCCTCAAAACCATCTAATGTGTCCCTATGTCATTCAGCAAGTAAGACAAAGCTCTTCCCATATGATGTATTGTCATATCCTAGACATTCTAGGTAACTCCCACAAAAATTGTCACCCATGTGACCTCACTACTCTCTCTTGTAGCTTTCTTCTTGTTCCTGAAACATATTAGGAATACTCCTAATCAATAACTTTGTGTTTATTTTTTCCTTTCCCTAGCAAGGTCTACCCCTGGATATATTGCATAGCTAGGCCCCTTGTTCTCTCAGGTCTTTACTCAAATTTTACCTTCTGTGGCAGATTGAATACATACCACCCACCTCCAAAATATGTTGGCAACATCCTAATCACTAGAACCTATGATCATTTTACCTTATTTGGCAATAAAATTTTTGTAGATGCGATTAAGTTAAAGATCTTGAGACGGGATTTTATTCTGGATTATCCAGTCAAGCCCAAATTACTCACAGGGGTTCTTATAAGAAGGAGCCAGGAGGCTCACAGTGAGTAGTAGAAGATGAGCCAGTGAAAGCAACAAGGTAGAATGACTTGAGGAAGAAACCATAAGCCCAGCAGGCAACTTCTAGAAGCTGGAAAAGACAAACTAATTCTCCTCAGATGGAACACAGTCCTGCCAACACATTGATTTTAGACTTTTCCCCCTAGAACAATATTCATACATTTGTATTGTCTTAAGCCACTAAGTTTGTGCTCATTTGTTATAAATCAATAGAAAACCAATGCATCTTCTCAATGAAGTCTACACTGACCGTCTTGTTTAAATTTAGTCCTCCTATTTATTTTTATTCTTACCCTTATCCTATATGCCTCATACTGTACATCATCCAGCTGATTTTATTTAAGTGCTACTATGTTGTCAATTCCTTCCACTGAAATATGAGTTCCATAAGTGCAGAATTTGGGGCCTGCTTTTTGTTCAATGCCCTATTTGTAGTACCTAGAACATGCCAGGAGCACATTAGGTGTTCAATAAATATTTGCTAAAAATGAGTAAATAAATAAGCTTAGGCTTTTGTTTCTCTTTTGTTTCTCAGTGATTTTTATGCATTCTACAATAGTGCTCATGAATCTTCTGGCTTAGTATAATGTGCTCTAAAAGCAAATGTCAGTGTGTGTGTGTGTATGCACAATATAGTAGCATATTTATATGTAACTGGAAATGGCCGGATACATGCATAGGATCATATTGTGATCTTAATGTGTAATCTATAGGATTGACATGACCAGACCAAGCATTTCCCATCTCATGGTTGCTTATTTCTGCATTGGAAATAAATAAAGTCGTCCATGATGTTTTTAATTAAAACAACATAAACAACAGAAAAACAGTGTCAACAATTAGGGATAGATGGCATTGCCTTTTATTTTAATATATTACTTCTTAGAAAGGGTGAACAATATAGTAAAGAAAATCCAATGCCTCTTTCACTTTCCATATATATTCATTACTCTTAGCACACAACCATAGCATTTCCCACTAGCACATAGCCTCAAATACGCTATAACTATTACAAAAGAATGTATCACCTCTTAAGCATCATAGTAGAATGTCAATGTTAGATTTTGACCTTAAGAGAAACTTAAAATCATATACTCTAATTTCCTTTATGTCTATAGAACGTCAGGTTAGAGGAGCAAAACAGTCTTTGAAATAAAGCAGACACCATACATAAAAGCTGACTGCATTTTAAGTTTTAGTTTTTACAAAGAAAATACAAAGGAAGTTAACTATAACTGTGTATTATTTCCATATAAAGAAGTCCTTAAAAATCATGCTATTCAAGCTTAATAAACTGGAATCCTCAATTAGCTTGTTGCTTATGCAGTGTCTATAGCATATTCAAGCTCGTTATGCCATGCCACAGGGAGTACATCATTCTGACAAAGATATTCCCTTAGTGATATTTTTATTTATGGCCTATAATGCAGGAATCGATTGGGGGAAATGTTCTGTCTTATTACAGAAATAGAGATTTTACAATTGTTTTCATTTTCCCCTCTAGGGTTGACTTGGCAGTGTAAATTTATATTTAAAGTATATTGATAATTCTCAGAAAGTATATTTAATCCTATTAATTGAGGTCTCCAAGAGGACTCAGTGAGGTTAAAATAAAAAGCTACTGTGAATCTCTAGTATTTCTGGTATTGCTGACTGTTTTAATGTCAGTGGACAAAAGAAAAACACTGTTTCCTTGTCATAATTTCACAGAGCAGGTGTGACATTGAGTCATGGAGAGGGAAAAAGGTAGACCCTTGACACAATTTGGCCCCAAGGGTTTATATATCACACCAGCAGTAGAAGAAAGCTCTCCTGCTGTTAAAAATTGCTTATCATTGACAGAGCCATATTCAGGGTGAGGGGGGAAAAGAAGAAGAAGAATATGCATTTCTTAAACTTTTCATGGGAAAAGTCCATATGTGTTCATTAAAATTAGCTTATGCAAATGTACCAGAGGACATGTGGAACCAAACACCCATATACAGTCCAGGCATATTCCCTTATCATATAGCTAGCTCTCCTCACAAGCTACTCCACTTGAAATGTGCAAAGTCAGCATATACAAAAATGCTTTTAAGTGCTATTAATAACAACACCACATATATAAATGTCAACTTTGACCAAGTAACTCAAGTCATGTTATAGAAAATCCTTCTTTAAGTAACTAGCTTCACTATGGAGGTAAGGAAACTGATGAACAAAGTAAATGAATTACTTATCCAAGGTCTATTTCATAGGCCAGGAACAGAGCCAGTACTAGATCTTATCCATGAGAACAGTTCAACTCCCTCTTTTAAAGCTGGCATATTACACTGAAGGTAACATCATAGGAGTATCTAATAAAGACTTTAAGCTATTATAGTAGAGTGGCTTCAGACAAAATTCGAATTGATTGAAACTTTCCTCTGAAACTTGAATCAAAGCAAACCCCATCTTTTTTTTTTCTGTACCTCTTCTCTTGTAGTGAAGGATCCAAAGATAGCACACAAATGGATGTTTCTCTGATACCTGTGGCTTATCAGTAAGAATAGAAGTAATGGAAATCTCATGGGAAAGCCTGCTCTTAAAAGATTTCCAATCCAATTTTTGAGCTCAAAAGGCTTGAATTAGTTTCAGATTAACATCCAAGTCTTTCAAAGGACATCTCCCAGAATTCAGTTGTCAGGAGGACATTGGACACCGGAATTTAGGTTCGATTTTTCGTGTCAAGAAAAGAGAAATTGGCAAATATTCAAGTTTTCTTTCTTTTTTTTTTTTTCACTTATGCTTTTTTAAAAAAAAAATAAATCTTTTTATCTCTTTTCTACATGTAGTTTGTTTTCTCATTTAAACTTTCATTACCTTCTTATAAAATAATTACCCACATTCATGCATGTATACACATACAACTGTATGTATGCCATGCAATGTGTCTTAATGTTTGGCTAAGGCAGTAGTAACTCAACAGAACATCTTACCTCCCTTTGTGTGTGATATTCCATGGCTACTAAACCTAGAAGAATCAGAGTTCAAAGATGTTCAGTTTCAGTGTCCTTCATATGAATTTCAGGGGAGGGAATCCCATTCTATACATAGTGCTCCCAATCAGTGTCACTTCCATCCTTTTTCCTGTCTCTGATCCTCAAGTTTTCCTCATTGCAGACGTAGTTGGGTTGACTGCCACACTTTTTTTCAAATTTTTTCTTTGAGTCAGTTGATACTGATGTATAATCTCTATAAGACAAGCAAGTGGTAAGGCTATTACAGAGAGATATTCACCTCAGTCTTCCCATGATAACTTGAAGCAAGAAGATTTATAATACAGAGAGGAAGCCTTTGGGGGATGCACACATTACCAATTTAACCAAATATACTGACGTTTATTAATTAGAGAGAAAAATCTAGTCTTTTCAAAGAGGCCACAGAAGGATACTATTAAGAATTCCATTCCAATGTACTTTCAGCAAACTATTCTTCTGTGTCCTCTTCCAGATCTTCCTTTTGAGGACAGTTCTCCTGCTGAGGTCTGGTACCTGTAGAGGGTGAGCACTACCTTGAAGTTTCACACTGTATCCCTGAGTGCTTTGTCAAATTCTAAAGAAGAAAGAACTTCACATCTCACATTACAAATTGGGGCAAATGCTAATATCCTCTTATGTACACATGTTTATTTTTATAAAACTAATATTTAATTTGTTTTAATTAAAATCAAGCACATTAGAAGGAAAACTATCAAACAGGAAGAACACCTATACCAAAACCCCATCAGTACGTCACCATCATCAAAGACCAGAGGCAGATAAAACCACAAAGATGGGGAAGAAGCAGGGCAGAAAAGCTGGAAATTCAAAAAATAAGAGCGCATCTCCCCCTGCAAAGGAGCGCAGCTCATCGCCAGCAACGGATCAAAGCTGGTCAGAGAATGACTTTGACGAGATGAGAGAAGAAGGCTTCAGTCCATCAAACTTCTCAGAGCTAAAGGAGGAATTACGTACCCAGCGCAAAGAAACTAAAAATCTTGAAAAAAGAGNG
>NW_016804424.1:757583-764040 GCF_001698545.2 Rhinopithecus bieti | reverse complement strand
ATGGAATCTATGCAGCCATAAAAAAGGATGAGTTTGCGTCCTTTGTAGGGACATGGATGCAGCTGGAAACCATCATTCTTAGCAAACTATCACAAGAACAGAAAACCAAACACCGCATGTTCTCACTCATAGGTGGGAACTGAACAATGACATCACTTGGACTCGGGAAGGGGAACATCACACATCGGGGCCTATCATGGGGAGGGGGGAGGAGGGAGGGATTGCATTGGGAGTTATACCTGATATAAATGACGAATTGATGGGTGCTGACGAGTTGATGGGTGCAGCACACCAACATGGCACTAGTATACATATGTAACAAACCTGCACGTTATGCACATGTACCCTAGAACTTAAAGTATAATAAAAAAAAAAAAAATCAAGCACATATTATTTGCCTACAGATTGTACATATTTGAAAGTTGATGGCCACTATATGAGGGAAAAAATAAAAACCCATAAGTTTTCTGCAATGCTGAGTCAAGTGCAGTGCAAACTGAGGCAGGTCCCTGCTGGGTAGTTGCACATGCTTCTACTCTGGGTAAGTCTAATGTCAATGTTAGAGGAAATAAAGGGTCACAGTAAGGATACATGTTTCTTTAGCTTATGCCTTTCTCCCTAAGTGACTTTAATGTAGCATGTCTTCAAAGCTGATACTAACTGCAACTTTCCTTATAAGGTCTCCCCACAAAAATGTTTATTTTCCTGAAATTCTGGTTGATAATAAAATAATTGTGAAAACCTTTGTTTTACCTCAAGGCATGAAGAGTAAAATTCAGATTGTAAACATACAGTCCAATACAGAGGAAGATCCTATTGTATATAGGTTCACATTTTCTAAAGTAATTGTATGGCACTAACATCCCATAAAACCTCTCCTTATTTCCTCTGAAGCTTAACCAATATCCGTGCCCAATTGTAATGCTAAGTAAAAGCTACAGGGAAGAATTTGCCTCATCTTTCCCTCACAGCTCTCTTATTTTCCAGAATTCTTCTGCTTGTTTTGCTTTTCTCTTGGTGTTTTCTTTCTTAAACTTATCACTCTGCAACAATTGTCTCCTCAAATACAAAGTGTTCCGATTTTAATTCCTGTAGTGGGTTGAATGGGGGCCCTCCTAAAAGATGTTTCCATACCTCAATCCCCAGAATCTGTGAATGTCATCTTAATTGGAAAAAGAGTCTTTGAAGATGCAATTAAGTTAAGACTCTTGACAGGAGATCGTCTTAGACAAACTAGACTAGCCCTAAATCCAATGACAATTGTTCTTATAAGAGGAGAAGACACAGAGACGAAGAGGAGAAAGCCATGGGAAGATACAAGAAGTGATACATGGAGTGATACAATCGCAAATCAGGGAATACCTAGAGCCAGCAGAACGTAGAACAAGCAAAGAAGGAGTCTCTCCTAGAGTCTCCAGAGGGAATAAGTCACTGTTGATAAGTTGATTTCAGACTTCTAGTTCCCAGAACTGTGAGATAATTAATTTCTGTTGTTTTAAGCTGCTACATTTGTGGTAATTTACTAAGGCAGTGCTAGGAAACGGAATCAGCCCTTTCTTCTTTACCCATCTAGCCCAATATTCACCTATTTCACACATTATAAAACTTTTTCTGCCTTTCACTATGTTTCTTCTTTGTCATCTCTTCAGATATTTATATACTATGAACAGAACATGACCCCCAAAATATGCTTCTTTAGCATAAGTATTGTTGAGCTGAAGGCAATTAAGAAGAATCAAGTGCAAGAAAGTGCTTTGCTCTCCCTCTATTTGCCTAAGAATCAAGACACGGATTTACAAAGAGAGAGGGTATCCTGCTCCTGCCACCCTGTTTCCAGCAGGGAGAACCAAAGAGAAGTATTCATAATACATCTATGGAGAAAACAGAAATTATAACTAGACTTAGATTCCTTAAACTCAGGGACTCAGTACTGTATTGTCATCCTGAGATCACTCACATCTAGCATAAATACAGACACATGTATTATTTAATAAATATTTTTAATTAATAACTTCTCAAGTTAAGTAAAAATGAAACATCAATCATTTCAACCTCTGAAGTCTTGAGTTGAAAATGTTTCAAACTTAAACTCTACTTAAATTTGCCAAGATATTTTCATCTATCTCCTCATCCTCTTCAAATTCAATGTGTGTCCTCAAACACCTGTGATCCATGAGTAAATAATAGTAATAATAATAATAACAACAATCAACAAGTGACAGTAACTCAGGGTCCAGTGGTGCCAGAGTCCAAGTCATGTCATGACACCATATCTAATTGTGTCAGTGTCTAATGAGGGCATGTCAAAATGAATACTTAATTTCATTTTAAGAAAAATATATTTTAGAATTTTATCGGGGAACCTAAATACTATCTAATATGCTGTTTACATTAAAACATATATTCCTCATCCCAAGAAATGTTTTGCAATGTAATTCCTGGAACACAGAATATTTATGAGATAGAAGCCGTCCTGTCCTATTCTTCATAATCCCAACCCCATGACAGAACATTCCCCGACAAAATATGCTTCTTCAGCAAAAGGATTGTTGAGCTGAAGGCAATTAAGAAAAAGCTAGTGCAAGGAAGTGCTCTGCCCTTCCTCTGTTTGCCTAAAAATCAGGATATATATTTATTAATACAAAGAGAAAAGGTATCCTGCTTCCCCAACTCTCTTTCTATCAGGGACAGCAAAGGCTGACCACTGAAGACTTTAGCCCTGAACAGTCCAAAGATGGCAGCAGAGGAATTGACAGTCACCGATTTATGCATTGGCCTTTATCTGCCAGTTATTTGTCTTCCTACAATTGCCACCCCTAGAAACTCAAAGTCGTTGTCCTGTGTCTTGTCAATTCTCTAAACATTTACTGTTCTTTGTTGAAAATGCTCCATTAACTGGAATGTAAAACCACCTCCTTTACAAGTATTCATTTTCTGGGTATCTCCCATGTGTATATGAAAAAACTGTTGTTTTAAATTTTGTTAATGTCTTTTGTTAAAGGGGTTTATTTCAACCAAGAATTTATGAGGTTTGAGAAAAAATATACTTTTCTCCTCTAAACTAGATATATCCATTTATTGTCATCTCTAAGTAACAGTGGTGGGAACTCGTAATAATAAAAAAGAATCTTCTATGAATAGCATCATTATCAGCAGCTTTGTGACTACCATCCATCTTCCCTTCTCATTTGCAATGTTATATTGTAAAAGTAATTCCTGTCTTTCTTCTAATCTGAGACAGGGATCTCTGAGACTTCCTGAAAAGTCTCAATACTTGTCCTTAATTTCCTCTGCCTTTGCTTCATGAGTCACCTCATTTTGTTTCATGACCCCGTGTTTTCTATTGAAAGGCAACAGGTAACTGAGTTCACCTTGATAGACTCCTTAACATTCACTGCTTTTCTTTATTGCTATTGTTTAGACTACCCTTCCCTGCTCTATCTTTTGTTCTTTTATCTTATTTTGGTTTCTAAAGCAAGGTAGAATAGTCCCCTCTTATCTGCAGTTTCCAATTCTGCAGTTGCAGTTACCCACAGTCAATCACCGTTCCAAAGTATGTGAATACAGTATAGTAAGATCTTTTGAAAGAGAGAGAACCACACTCACATAATTTTTATTCAAGTGTATTGTTATAATTGTTTTAATTTATTATTAATTATTGTTTTTAGTCTCTTCCTGTGCCTAATTTATGAGCTTTATCACAGGTACATATGGGAAAAATGTAGTATATATTATAGGGAATTAAGTACTATCTGCAGGTTCAGACATCCACTGGGGGTCTTGGAACTCATCATCAGGGATAAAGGAGGGACTACTGTAGTTGTGTTTTCTTTTTAAAGCCTCCTGCTGTTTAACTTTCTCTTCATCTTATTTCCTTGGCTCCCATTCTCCCTTACTACAATTCACTGCTACAGCTTCCTGCTGCTCAGATTGTGTTAGTTTTAAAATCTACAGAAGAGTTTTCTTTCTGACATTTACTAGCCAAGTTTCTTACTAGAGTCCTCCTGCCTGTGATTTTGTGTACTCTCTGAATACTCAGTAAGTTACAAACTGTAAAAACCCATTTATTGACAATTTCTAGATAAAAAGAGAGAACTGAGATGTTGGGAAAACTTGGATGGCAGTAGTTTCCCAGGTTTGAATGGCAATGGGACTCTGATCAAGTCCTGTGTACTAATGTGAGTTGATTTTGCTCATCTAGAAAATGAATGATAATGACTCTTACAGAGATCACATGTGAGGATGCATTAAAAGAATGAGAGTGAAAAATATTTAGAAAAAACAACCAAGATATTCAATATCTTGAAGGCTAGTATCAAAGAGAATGTAGAGAATTTAGGTGATAAATAAAAGGAGATACCTACTGAGTGTTAATGAGATTATTCTGTAGTCCTTATATAATTTTTTTGGTGAATTTTCTCCTTTCTTGTGGCTGGTATTAAAATATGGCAGGTCATCACAGAAATTTACCTGGGTACTTGGTCATTCTTTTGCCTCTCACCATTTGATCAACAACATTTATTACATTTGATGTGCTCTGTGCTTGAAATAGTATGATGAAACAATGCACATATAGACAAAATTATATATTATTTCTGCCCTCATAGAGAAAAGGGTAACATGACTGGAGTTGTAATAAAAAAGTGTAAACCTGGGTACAATATTGTGAAAGTTTATTTTATGTGTCAACTTGGCTGGGCCATAGAGCCCAGATATTTTGGCCAGACAGTATTCCAAATGTTTCTGTGCAGGTATCTTTGGATGAGAGTAACATTTAAGCTGGTGGACCTCAAGTAAAGTAGATTGCCCTCCATAATATAAATGAGCCTAGTCTACTTAATGGAAGACTTGAATAGAACAAAAAGCCTGACTTCCCTTGAGCAAGAAGAAATTTTACCAACAGGCAATCTTCAGACTTGAATTACACATCAGCGCTCTTTTGAGTCTCCAGCCCACTATGGAGATTTTGGACTTGGCTGCCTTCATAATCACATGAGACAACACCTGAAAATAAATATATTTATGTTTATAATTAAAATATATTTATTAATGTATTATTATAACACAAACATACATGTATCCATATATAACTGTATGTGTGTGTATATATACATATATGTAACTATCTCATTGATTCTGTTTTTGTGGAGAAGCCTAATACAAATTTGAATATTTGGTTGTGGATCAAGAAGAATGTTGGCTATTATAGTATTTCAGGTGTGGGTTCACAGTGTCATGTTTTAGTGGAACAGTGCTGGAGGTTGAGGGAAGTGGATTGAAGAGCCAATTAAGAACCAAAATATGCAGGGCTTGGTGTTGCACTGGATATTACAGGCACGAGAGAAGGACAAAACAGACTCCTGAATTTCTGACTTGCCCATCTAGATGCGTGATAGTGCTGATCACTAACTGGTATCGCCCTGGAAGAGGACTAGTTTGGAAAGAAGGAATAAGTTTGAACAAATTGAGTAATATGTTTTTGATAGATCCAAACATGGTACGTTAGCATCTCCGTATAAAGTCTAGATAACAATGAAGATTTAGAGTACATGTAAATTTGAGAACCATCTTTTATAAGTGGTAATTGAAAAGTGGACATGGATGAAAATACATAATATAGAGAAAAAGAAAGCTAGGACCAAGTCTTGAAAAACTGCAACATTAAATGATAGGATGGAAGACAAGAAATGTATTGACATTTTAAATAAATCTTAAGGTTTTACAGCTTTAAATTTTAATACAACATACCGGGCTAATGTGTTTGAAGGTCTTTGTAAAGTGTCATAGGAGCAAGGCAAGATCTAATTTTTGATTTGATTCTTCTTCCTTCATTCTTCAAGGGAAAAATTGGTCATTTGCATTATTTTCTTACTTTTTCATTAATCAAGAAACCAGGACAGAGTGTTGTGTAAGTGTCACAACAGTACCGGCATTCAGGTCCTAATTTCTTATTTAAAAATCTTCTTTGTGTAGCATTTCATGAGCATAATGCATGAGCAAGTTAGAGGCTTTTCCACATTTATCAAGAACCTACCCTTGAGCTAATTTAATAGGATGTTTTGAAAGTTATTTTTGTGGTTTCTTATGTAAGTGCTTCAGGAACAAAATCACAAAGCATTCATCCTGCAGCTGAAAATATTAATTTATAAAGTTTGGAGAGTTTTCCAGATATACAAGTTCTGTGAATACATAGGTGTCTTGAAGTTTATCAGACATATTGACTAATATTGGGCTTGAATATTATTGGATTTATGATTTTGTATTGATACATAAAATTACACACAAATAATTGCTATTTGATCTGAACTCAATGCTGACTGATTTATTCAACAAACTATTTATAATCTAAAATGTTCTGGGTACCTTATGAGCCAGTAGCATGCAAATATGATTAAGACACAGTTCCTGTGCCATTAAGAAGCTCACAGTCTGGTGGATATATATATATATATATATA
>NW_016804424.1:720376-755853 GCF_001698545.2 Rhinopithecus bieti | reverse complement strand
AAAAAAAAAAAAAAAAAAAAAAGAATTAGATGCCTGGAAGACAATTGTCACAACACTTCATCAAGAAAAACACTGTTTGAGCTGTATGGGTCATTCACTAATATTAAACAAGCCAGTCTCATCAGCATTGAAAACCCACTCTTGCACAGAATACTTTTCCTACATAACAGTATTTTCTAAATTCCTGTTCAGCCCCCTGATCTGTAGAACCTACGTTACCCATACTTTCAGTATTTTTCATACCATAGCACCTTTTGAAACATGAGAGCCAGTTGGCACTACCAGAGAAAGGTTTAGTATTTTCCTGATACTGGATAACATGATCATAAATTTATTTGGCTTTCAGCATCATAATGCTACCCACTGTGTTTTCTTTTAATCAGTTGAATTGAAAAATTAAGCTTTTTAAATCTTTACCATAGCTTCATCACATATTGTAGAAGTTACTTTAGCATTTTCTGGAGCATTCTCATGTACAGATTGGTAAATTTCTTCTTCCTTTTTATGGATGCACTATATTGCTGATTCATTAACATTGAACTCATGGCCAACAGCACTATAACTCATGTCTGAATAAAATTTACCTAAAACAAATTCTCCCCATGTGGCACAGAACTGCCTTCCTGCATTTAGCAACATTAGACAGCACTTCAGCACTATGCTTGGAGGCTATTTAAACAGCAAACATCACCTAAAAAAATCACAAAAATACAAACAATGTGCCATTACGTAGGCCTCAAAACGAACACTTGTTTGCCATATGACCAAGACCTGAAACAAGAAGGCAGATTCACTTTGTTCAGCCTCAGCGAGGAACACGCCCAAGAGCCTCAAATTTTTGGCTATTCTGTATATGTCTGCAAATGACCCAAAAGCCCACAAGTATTAATTTTGGGTCTGCAAAGACATTTTAACCAGTAGGCAAAATTACAAATTCAGAATACAGAACCTGTGAATAGTGAGAATTTTTGTTTCTTTATTAAGTATATTGACTTGCCTTTTTTGAACAAGACCAAATCAATACTATGGAAGTACTGTGGAAAATAGAGGCACAACCTAATGAAGGTCTGGCCACCTAAATTCTAAAGCTCACATTTAATACAAAGGGAAAAAATCATGATGTCAAATTAGGTTTATTAAATTAGGCTAATGTTTATTAGCTACCAAGTAATTAGAAATAACTAGCTGTAGTTCCGTTGGTGTTTAATAAAATAAATGCATTAACTATAGCATACTTTCCAAGCAGAATCAGCGTCACAAACTCTCATTGCATATAGAAAAAGCATCCAATCCACTAACAAAGATTCATTGAAGTTTGGCAACAACCAAATATACATAAGGTAAATTATATAATTAATATATTACATGTATGGTGTGAGAAACTAAGTTAAATTTGTGGCTGTGCATCTGATCCTAGCATTTGACTGAGAAATGCAGAAAGTTAACCAAAGAAGTCTCTTTTTAATATTGCTTACAGAAAGGATTGTGGGGAGTTATTTCAGGTCCAAAAGATAGCAAGCACAAAATTAAAGCAAAAGTATGGGACCACGATGGAATTAAGATGAATGGATTGCACTAAACAGGTGTTTCCTTAGTTACTTGTCAATTACAGGCATGTGATAATTGACAATAAAATTGCGTCTCCATGCTATGTGAGCTCTTATACAAAATGTCAAATTTCTTAAGCTATGAAGAATTTAGTGCCAATCAATCTGAAGAAAAAGCACTGTTGATTTTGATCGACAACTAACTGATTTTAACAGAATATGATATCTAACTTGTCACGTCACAGATCAGATGAATGATTAATTTTGCCTTCCCAAATATAAAAAGATAAAACTCAATGAAGTATGTTTTCTGCACCATTATAAAAAACACTGGCATCATAAGGACGACATCGATTGTGAAATTAAGGACTTTCTTCACTTTCTGCTGGTAGCAGGACTGAATCTGCATTTTCCAAGATCAACTCTTCAGCATCAGAAGCTTTGACAGCTCTGAAGGGGGAGAAAAAAGCATTTGTATTCTCAATAGAAAGTACAATTGCAGGTATTGATGCAGTTATAGCTTGAAAGCATGTTCTTCTGCACTGAAAATGACTCCGTAGGAAAATGGCGTGGGTTTAAGTTTTAATAATGCCACAGTAAAGAACAGAATAAGAAACTTAAATTATACACACCTCAGGAAGGTAAGATTCTACATTTACTTTGCAACTCTTGACAGGTAGAGCCATATTTGACCATTGGTTGACGTATACAACTCCCACAACATTGGCTAGATTACAGTTTACTTGTTGGAAATTGCACTTCTAGCCATGGTTAGCAGCATTCAAGAACCATGTGAGAGGTTATACGACACAAAAAGAAGACATCCTCCTCTAAGTCATTTTTTAAGAAATTGTCCCGGCATTTTTATTCTCTTTGCCCTTACACGCTCCTTTGCTATAAGCTCCATGCTCTATATGATTTTCATTCCATGCTTGTCCAAGCCAAAGATTCAAGGAAAGGAGAAAACAACAACAAAAAGTAGCCAGTACCTTCCCGCAATGATCTTACAGCTGGCAGAAAAAAAGATGAGATGCTGGATTTTTGTCCCAGAGGATTTAGAGATAAATTCTTGGCCTCAGACATGGAATTTGGTAAATACAAACCAACTATTATAGTGGTCACTACTGGTTGTTTACATAAAAGTATCCGTGAATTGTTATCATTTGATTTAAACTCCCTTTCTAGAGTCATATAACCACCAGGAGAATCATGTTGGTGAGTTTTGAGAACACACCAGCAGTCACAGTTTCTCTCAGGATGTCCTGGGAAGGCAGGTAAGAGACTTTATTCTTCTTGCATCAGTGAAACTCAGCAATGAAGAGCTGGAGAGAGGACTTGCCCTTCTTCAGACCAAGATGAAGTTTAGGACTGAGCAGATCTTTGGGAAAATCCAGATAGCAGAAAACAGTGAAATCCCTGGAAAAAATAACAGCCTGCTTGCCGTTTATGATCCAGGGAGAACCACCCCTGACCTGCAGGATAACATCAGGATTAAGCTACATCTCAGTTCCCCAGTTGAGAAAGGGCTTTGATTTACACACAAGAAAATCAGGCCGCATCAGGATTCTTTCCCATTCCTCAGCACAAGGGTAATTTTCTCCAGTTTGTCACCAATTAAACTGCAAGAACAGAAATTTCTATGTCTTTATTCCAAAATTTACCTGCTGTTTTATAGAAATATGTGGTTGCTGACAAAACATTAAAAGGTAAAATAATATATTATTTTAAAAGGGTGAGGGAAAATCAAGTTTAGTTTTAAGTAGTAGAAATGAAAATACACATGGAGAAGCAATTAGAGCACAAAATGTATTCAACAACACATATTACATAAATTTTGAGTGAAAAACTCAAGACAGAAATTGGAAATTAGAAGGATCACTGTCAAGGTGAGATCTTGTAACCTTGAAGATCAGGTGGAAAACAAAATTTTACAACACTAAAATAAAAAGTAATTTTACAGCACTAATAAAAAGGAACACAGCTGAGCACAATGGCTCATGCATGTAATCCCAGCACTTTGGGAGGTCCAGGCAGGAGGATCACTTGAGGCCAGGAGTTTGAGACTAGCCTGGGAAGCATACTGAGACCCTCATCTCTACCAAAAAAAAAAAAAAAAAAAGTTAATTAGCCAGGCATAGTGACACTAGCCTGCAGTCCTCATTCCTTAGCAAGCTGAGGTTGAAGAACCACTTGAGCCCAGGAGTATGAGGTTTTAGAGTGATCTGTGATCATGATTGTGTCTCTGCACTCCAGCCTGGGCAACACAGTGAGACCCTACCTCAAAAAATAAATAAATACAAAGGAATGTAAGTCTTGAAGGAAAAGCTAAAAGGTAAGAAAGGTATATCTAGGGACTTACAATAGGAATGCCAAAAGGAGAAAAAAAGAAAAGAGTGGAAAATTAATAACTTCACAATGAAAGAAAAAAAAAAAAAGTCCTGAGCTGAAGTTTGAAATTGCATGTGGAAAAGACTCACAAACTTTCAGACAGAATTTATACAAATTTCTAAGTTCCACATTCAAAGGCAAAACCTCATCCCCTAAGATGAGGGGAAAGTGGTTCTATATTACAATATGCAAATCAGATTAGCGCTACAATTTTCATCTGAAGCAGTGAGAAACTATGAAATAACAACTAAAGACTATTGAGCAGAGATGCTATAATTCCATAATCTTGTATCTGATCAGGTCAAAAACTAATAGAATTAATAAAATAATTTGGTATAATGGCTAGAAACAAGATCAATAATACATATTAATAGGCTTTTCTAGAACAGATATAGCTACTTAAAACTGAAAATAGTCCATTTAAATTACATTGAAACTATAAAAAGTATTGGAGCAAACTATACAATAGATGGCCAGAGTCCCTTTAGAGAGAACTTTAAACGCATAACGGCATGAAATAGATCCTAAGTAAATGGAAAAACACGTTGTATTCCTGCATGGCAAAACTTAGTATCATGAAAATGTCATTTCTTATATGTGTACGTGTTTTATCATTCATTAATTCAATGAATATTAATTTTTGTTACTTTGTATATTGAGAATGCAATGATAGAAGTGGGATGCAGAAAATAAAATAAACACATTATATGCTAAACAGAATAAAATGCTATGAAGAGAAATAAACCAGTAAAAGCAAACTGAAACTGTTGTAGAGATAGAAGTTTCTCATGGGTAGTCAGAAAAGGCTTCAGTGAGAACATGACATTTGAATGCAGACCTAAAGGAGATAGGAGAGCAAGTCATGTGGCATCTGATTACAGACCCTCCCAGGCAGAGGAGGAAAGTACAATGTCTCTGAGTTGAGCGTATGCAAGACACTAATACAGATGAAGTGGAGTAAGCAAAGGGTAGAGTAGTGAGGGAGAACCAGCTCATATCATTGTAAGTATTTTTTTCGTTCTGAGTAGGATAGAAAGTCACTGGAGGGCCTTACGCAGACAGAAACATGCTCTGAGTTTTTGACAGGAAAACTCTTGTTGTCCAATTCACCATACCAAGGAGAGCAAGGCAGAACAGGAAGAACAGTTTCTTGCAACTGTCCCCGTGAGAAATAAAGGTGGCATAGGCCAGGTTGTAGCCACAGATTTTTAGAGATGTGATCATATCCTGGATATGTATGAAAGCTATAGCCCTGATACTGACTGTTTGGTGTGAAGGAAAGAGTGAAATGAAGGATGAGATCAAGATTTTTGGCTCGTGTATACATAGGATATTACCTTTAACTGAGAAAGGAAGGGTTGCAGCAGAAACTTAATGTTGGGCATGTTAAATGTGGGCTGTATATTTGAAATATCCAAATGAAAATATAGCGGGTTATACTTGAGTCTGGAGCTTAGGGGCAAAGATCCAAGCAATTACTATATAATCCAACTATCATTCAAATGAGGGATACTTTGGAACCTTCATAAAATTGATTTTAATTAAATTAAAATTTCAGTTGAAAGAAAAATGTCTGGGAATAAATATAGGAATATTATGATAAAAAAGACTGTACAGAGATATTTGCCTTACCAAATAGCAAAACTTAAAATAAGCTCAATATAATAAAAATTGTATGGTATTGTCAAAGGAACAAAATTGTATCTGTATTAAAGAACATACAGAAATAAAAATTTATGTACATAATATACAAATATAACAATGTTACACAAATTGTATAATGTTATGCAAATATAACATTGCCTTTCAGTAAAAAATGAATTATTTAGTAAATATTGATAGCATGTCAAAGAAAACTATTCTTTATACCCATATACAGAAATGATTATATTATAATTATTATATTCAACATAGAAATGTAAATATTACATATTTGTTTTAATCAAGTTTAGCAAAGTTTCTCATTCCAAATTTGAGGAAAATTGATTATTTAGAAATTAAAATTTAGAAAAATTAAGAACTTGCCCACCAGGTCAACATAGCAATTTGATCTATATTAGACCACCATTAAGTGGTAAACTAGAATGTGAATCAGTCATGTTCCAAAGCATATCCTTTTATCCCCATGCTAAATTATGAATCTGGTCTTTTGTGTTTATAAGATACCATTTGATGATTTTGCAGAAGATGCAAGACGAGGTTCTACTCAAATTTTTGACTCCCAGTCTTTGTATTAAGACCATGTTGCCTTTACAGTTGGATGCAGTGATGTTCTTTGATCTGTGTTAGACCACCACAGGAGGCTCCAAGTTATCAGAAAGGAATCTTCAAGCTGGAGCTTAAATTTGAGGTTCTCAGCAGACAAGAGGGAGTCCCAGGTCCCTTGATCTCACTTATATTTCTATGATTTTTCACAATTGACCATTCTGAGTCCTGAAACTTACTGAAATGTTTGTCTCTACACTAGCCTACCTCTTTCCAAATCAACCCCTATGATACCCATTCAATCACTTTCTTTTTCCCTATATAAGGAACACCTGTTCAGACTGGTTTGCTAAAGCAATTAGGTCCCCTCTCTTACATCTGAAAGCTCCCTTTCATCATACTTCTGAGGAGTGCTAGGAAAGCTATAAGACAGTGAGAAGTAACAAGACTCAGTGTGATAATGGGAGATCACGGCCCCTAAAAATCTCATTTATGATCTTCATGGCAAACATTCTCTTATGTAATAAAAAGGTATAAATTCTATGTCTAGAGATTAATTTCTCTCCTTTAGGCAAAAATATTTTACACAATTCCCCAAAGATCACTTCCAACATTCCATAACCTATGTTTGAAAAAAATAAGACATAATGCTTCCCAAAACAGATAACATCATTAATAAAATAAGCTATTCTCAGGACAGTCTTGGTCAATTAAAATTTAATAAATTTCCAAATAGTTGAATGGATTACTTTTTCTTCAGTAGACTAGAAATATGAATTTTGCCTATGATTGTTTTGTAATTTTTAATGCACATTACAAGAATGAGTGCGGACGTTAAATAAGCCTTTATTTATTTATTTATTTATTTATTTATTTAGACATGGAGTTTTGTTCTGTCACCTGGACTCGAATGCAGTAGCACCATCTCAGCGCCATCTTTGCTTCCCAGGCTCAAGCAATCCTCCCACATGAGCCTCCTTCGTAGCTGGGACTACAGGCATGCGCCCCCCCCTTTTTTTTTTTTTTTTTTTTTTTTTTTATTTTAGTAGATACTTGGTTTCATCGTGTTACTCAGGCTGGTTTCAAACTCCTGGACTCAAGTGATCTATCTGCCTCAGCCATCCTAAAGTGTTGATATTACAGATATGAGCCATCACAACTGTCCCCTAAGAAGCCTAGGTTTAATGCAGGCATAGGATTATAAGACTGAAAATAAAATTGTATTATGGTCTGAAAGATTCATACTCTGCAACTGAGCAGAGTGTGAACACATTCCAGACTCAGGTTGATTCAACTTCCACATCTACTTTAGTCCCTGGGTGTAACTGATAGGTGGATTGTGACTTCTCCAATGCACACATACTTGCCTCTCTTAACCATATGAATTTTATAAACTCCCAACACAATATAACTCCCTCTATTGTCATTAAATCACAAAACCACAATGTAAATAGAAGAAAAAAACAGACACTCCTAAATATGATCTTTAAAACACTAGCTCCAGATATACAAAACAGAAAAATGCATCCCCTCACAACAAACCACACATAAACTCAAAGCTGCATAAAAGTGCAGTAGTAAAAAATGACAGAAACTATAAAGGTTTGGACCATAAAATATCCTCGTTTCATGTTTCATATTTCTTTGAGATAACCTGCAACCTTCACTGGTAATATGCCTATAAAAACCGGAAGTGAGTTATTTGAACTTATTTTACTGGATACAGCTTAAAAATCACTGCTAAAGGAATTCTGACATTTCCCACAAGGAATTCTGGAAAGTAATGACATAGGAGAATCTCAATTGCAAGCTCTAGTTATGTAGGGAAACCAGAGCCACATGTCATAAAGACGTTGACAAATCTCCCAGCTGAAATTAGACTCGTCCATCCATATTATTTTGTATATTTGCTTAACATAATGGAGCCACCTTGGTGTATGCCCCACTTGAATCCCCTTTACTGGCTGATACTCTCATCCCCTGTTGAATGCACACACAACCTTTTCTGAAGCCTTGCCCTGGACTAACAGGGTCAACTCCTCTCCACAGGTCTGAAGGGCTGCATCCCCAGAACTACTCCCCCCTGGCTGTAAGGCGGAATTCCTGCACAACGTCATTCACACTCCAGAATACTCCCACGATAAGGCTAAGGACAGAATTTACCTAAGTGCATTCTGGTCAGCTCCTTCCTCTTCCTCACTTTTTTCCCCCTCACTCATGCCCCAGATATTTCTTGAAAGAGCATTATTTCAACAAATTTAGGAATCCAAATTCCTATTTTAGGCTCAACTTCTAGAAAATACAACCTAAGATACACAATATGTTTTTTCTTCATAATTAAACTATTGATATACATGTCTATTTTGCCATGGGTTTAAACTCCGAAAGAAAGGAATAAACCTCATATCCATCTTGTGAAAATAAATTTCTTATTTGTTCTTCTAATACCTACTTTGCAACCATCCAATCATCCCATCTTTCCTTTTCTATTTAGTTTTAAATCCAGAAGTGGCCTAGATTAGGAAGAACATTCACTTACGTCATCTTTGTTTACTTAAAAATGAGCATGCTTGAACGGGAGTGGCGGCTCACGCCTGTAATATCAACACTTTGGGAGGCCAGGGCAAGCAGATCACGACGTCGGGAGAAGATCCACACCATCCTGGCCAACACGGTGAAATCACGTCTCTACTAAAACGCAAAAATTAGCAGGTCATGGTGCCACGTGCCTGTAATCTCAGCTACTCAGGAGGCTGAGGAAGAAGAATTGCTTGAACCAGGGTGTCTGGGGTTGCAGTGAGCTGAGATCACACCACTGCACTCCAGCCTGGTAACAGAACGAGACTCAGTCTAAGAAACAAATAAGCAAAAACTTTTTTTTTGTTTTGTTTTTTACTGCTTATCTCATGTTTTTATCTGTTATTTTTTACTGCTTATCTCATGTCTTTGTCTGTCATTGTTTTCTTACTTGGCCATTTCCACCTCCCCTAATAGCCCTCCTATACTAAAAATGAATAAAATAATTTAGAATTGGATAAACAGTATGTTGATTGTGTATGTACCTATTCATGTACAAGCATAAATACCTCTGTCCACTTAGAAAATAAGTATATATCAATCTTGACTTGGTTAATTTTACATTGAAAAAGAAAACTAGGAACTGTATTTATGTTCTTTTCAAAATCCATGGTTTTGTAACCACTAGAAAACATTGTACATGATCTTAAACATAAGCTATAATATGGTTTGGATCAAACCTCATATCAAATTGTAATTCCCAGCGTTGGAGTTGGAGCCTAGCGGGAAGTAATTGGATCATGGGGGTGGATTTCTCCATTGCTGCTGTTTTTGTGATAGTGAGTTCTCATGAGATTTGGTTGTTTAAAAGTGTGTGGCACCCCCTCCTCTCTCTTGCTGCTCCAGCTATGTGACATGCTGGCTTCCCCTTCATCTTCCGCCATGATTTTAAGTTTCCGGAGGCCTCCCCAGAGGCCCAGCAGATGCCAGAATTATGTTTCCTGTACAGCTTGTGGAACCTTGAGCCAATTAAACCTCTTTATAAATTATCCAGTCTTCAGTATTTCTTTGTAGCAGTGCGAGAACATATGAATACAAGCTCCAACCTTCTAGAGATTTGCCGTAATAGAACAACTTTATCTAGAAACAAAAGAATAGAAAGACCACGGTAATACAACTTTTTATTGTCTCAATAATATTACTTTACTTAACGGACTGACTTTACAGGTCATTTTAGTAATTTGAATTAATCATTACCTGCTGTTTTATGTTGCAATATGACTATCTTGAAAAGAGTGTCTGTCTCCTTTATTGATTATATCTTTTAGTGCTACTCTTACTTCTGGCACTGAAGCAAATTATTGACATTCAGTGAATGGTTATTCAATGTAAATTTATTGCGTTATTGTTCAGTTTGTCTAACTCTAAACCACATTCAGTTGCTATGTAGACAAAGATTGTTCCTCACATTCAGTCCACCAACGTAAAAAAGGAAAAACACATATGGAAAAATTTTGTTTCTAACCAAATCTATGAGGAAAGGATTCTTCTTTCCCCATACAGGATTTCCTAAAAAAGGAGGACAAGGAAGCGAAAATAAAAGCAAAGTTTTCAACAGCAATAGCATATTAAGTTTAACAGTTCTCAAAACTTAAAACTAGATTTTCTATTGAATCTAGATATCTTGAAAAGTGATCTAAAATAGTGTGTTACTAACGTGTAATAAAAAAAAGTATAGAAAATTACATCGAATTTCTTACTAAAATCTTTCTTTAGTATGCTTTTTAAATTTCCATTCCAACTTCTTCACAATTTTTTTGCTAACTTGTGAAAAGTTAGCACTGTGAAAAGGTCCAGGCACTTATTTTTAGATTTTTTTCTCATTTTTTAATCTTCATTACTTTATAACATATTATCTTTCAAGAAAAAAAAAGAGTTCTCCTCTGATGGACTTCTCCTTCTACTAACCAGCAGAAAAAAACAACTTGACTGTAAATTCAAAGGACTGATATGATTTCCCCACAAAAGTTAATATAGGAACCCATATTTTCAAGCACAGAAGGAATCTACAGATCTGTTTTGTACACTTTTAAGCACTATTTAAAATTATTTTATTTACTTGTTCTGAGCTACATATTGCATCTGTTCAGGATGCAAATTGCTAGTTTTATTAAGTGTATATATGTATCACATATTCTGGCAAATAAATAAGGAAACGAATAAATGCATTAAGAAAGAAAAAATTAATTTTAATAAAACTGATCTTTCAGGTTATTTTTTACTAACACTACTAAACTATAATATGGCCACAGAGAATTGCATAATTGTTGCAAGCATATGTAATAACAATATAATTTTTTAAAGTCTATCAATCTGTTTCTCTTTTCCCTGAATTATGCATTTCATCTACTCCAGCCATTGGCCATTATATAAATGCTGACTATATGGATCAGATGACGTTTTGATATTTTGTAATAGTTACTGAAATATGTTTTGCACTCATAATTGGTTTTCTTTTTTAAAATTTATTTCACCGTATTGGAAAATAATGTTGAAAACAATCAGCTATTCTATTAAGATTTTTTTGCATGTGTGTATATAGGTACACACACACACACACATATATCTCCTACATATTAGATGCCTCCTTAACATTTTAATATAAAATTCATATGGTTAAATTAGTAACATTCTGAAATACTTCATGATTTGTTATTTTAACAAAAAATTACTGCTAAATGGGCTATGGATTTTTGTTGTTGTGTTAATGCACTTAATTTTGTAGAGAAGTTTTAGGTTCACAGCAAAATTGAGAGGAAAGTACAGAGAGTTCCCATATGCACATGCACAGCCTCCCCTATTCTTAAAACATCCCCTTCCAAAGTGGTACATTTGTTACAATTGATGAGTCTACACTGACACATCATTATCAACAAAGTCTGTAGTTTACATTAGTGCTTACTCTTGATGTTGTACATTCTATGGGTTTGAATAAATGTGTAATGACTTTACATTATATAATGACGTTACAATTATAGTGTCAGAGTTTCAGTGCTCTAAAAATAATCTGTGCTCCACCTATTCATTACTCCCTGCTAAACTTTAACAACCACAGATATTTTTACTGTTTCCATAGTTTTGCTTTTTCCACAATGTCAAATAGTTGGAATGATAAAGTATTTAGTCTTTTCAGACTGGCTCCTATCACTGAGCAATATGCACTCAAGTTTCTTGTTTGTATTTAATTTGTTTTATTTCACATTTCCTTGAAAAGCATATGATATGTAACATCGTTTTATATACTTACTTACATCTGTATATCTTCTTTCATGATATGTCCAGATCTTTTGCCCATTTTTCAGTTGAGTTGTTCATTTTTGTATTGTTGAGTTTTAAGTGTTTTTTTTTAATATTTTGGTTAGTAGTCCTTTATCAGATATATCTGATGAAAATATTTCCTACCCGTCTGTGGCTAGTCTTTCCACTTTCTTTACAGTGTCTTTCACAGAGCAAACAATTTTAATTCTAATAAAATCCAGTTTATCAATTATTTCTTTCACTGATTGTGCCTTTGGTGTTGTATCTGAAAAGTCATTATTAAACCCAAGATTTTCTTCTACATTATCTTTTGAAGTTTCATATATTATATTGTGTTTTACCTTTAGATCTGTGACTCATTTTGAGTTAATGTGCATGAAAGGTGTAAGGTCTATATCTGGATTCATTTTTTTTTTTTTTTTTTTTTGTATTTTTTAGTAGAGATGGGGTTTCACCGTGTTAGCCAGGATGGTCTCGATCTCCTGACCTCGTGATCCGCCCGTCTCGGCCTCCCAAAGTGCTGGGATTACAGGCTTGAGCCACCGCGCCCGGCCTGGATTCATTTTTTTTACATATGAATGTGCAGTTGTTCCAGCACCACTTATTAAAAGACCTATATTTTAATAAATGGTGCTGAAACAACTGGACATTTTGATCTCTTGTCAAAAATCTGTTAACAAAATTCATGTGGTTCTACTTCTGGGCTCTCTGTTCTGTTACGTTAATCTGTGTTTATTCTTTCACCAGTGTCACACTGTCTTGATTACTGTAGCTTCATAGTAAGTCTTAAAGTCAGGTAATATCAGTCATCCAACTTCGTTCTTCATCTTCAATTGGACTATGTTTTTTGAATGATAACTATATGTCAAACTACAACCTCTCATTTAAAAAAGTGCTCAAAATTACTTTATTAATTAATGTGTATATGGTGACATATGACATCAGTGTAAATAGCACCATCCATGCATTAATCATAGTATCAATCATTAAGCTTTAACATGTCCATTAAAGCTATAATGGAACATGTCATATAATTCAGTCCCAAACAATTTTAATGACTATTTGAAGACATAAAATTAGGGTACGTTTCTCAGAAACGAGTGTGCATACACTACTAAGGAATTCATGTATAAATTAATCTGATTGCTTCTTTAAAATATAGAGAATGATGTATTTTAAAGGCTCAAGATTGATTTATTCATTGCAATTCAGTTGGCCAGAGATCAATTTGATCTAGTATTTTTAGTCACATTCAAAATTAAACAAATTACTAAATTGACCAAGAAATCATGCTCTCTTATTAAAACTTAAAGGCAGAGAACTAGGTCAGGCACAGTGGCTCATGCCTGTAATCCCAGCACTTTCGGAAGCCAGGATGGGTGGATCACCTGAGGTCTCGAGTTCAAGACCAGCCTGGCGAACACAGTGAAACTTTGTCTCTAGTAAACATACAAAAATTAGCCGGGTATGGTGACAGGCACCTATAATCCTAGTTACTCAGGAGGTTGATGCAAGAGACTCACTCGAACCCGGGTGGTGGTTGCAGTAAGCCGAGATTGCGCTGAACCGAGGTTGTGCCACTGCATTCCAGCCCGGGTGACACAGCAAGACTCTGTCTTAAAAGAAAGAAAGAAAGAAAAAAAGACAGAGAACTAGATACTTCCTTTTGAGGTATGGATCAGAGAACATTTGCTTTTTACTATAGATCTTTAAACTAATTATTTTTATGCTGTGTTTATGAATTTCAATGTATAGTTTTTAAAGAAATTCTTAAAGGCTACCTCAAACTCAGAATTCAGTTTACATATGTTTGATATGCATACACATGTATATATGTGTATATGTAGTTTTATACAAATTACATATACTACATATATATTTGTATGTGTGCGTGTGCATGTGTGGTGTATGTGTGAATATGACTGTTGTCTAGGGATTCTGTGACAGTTGATCTTCAAACAGGCCTTTAAGAACTACTGACATATAAAACAGCAGGTGTGAATTATGAGAGAAACGTGAATACTTGTTATTCCATTGTTTTTAATGAGATGTAACTGGTTTAGGACAGAATTACTAAATCAAAGTTGAGAGACATAATACAAAGATTTTTAATTAATACTTGCATGTACCTATGAGGCCACTGAATGTAAGTTTTGTGTTTGAGAAATATGATTTGCTATTACATAGAATAATAGTTGGAAAAAGCACTCACTCTAACAAATATGTTCTAATTGGTGGTGGCAGGTTGACATGACTCCTGCCTCTCTGACACAGTTCAGTTTTGATGATAAGGATTAGTTATTCTCTGTAAAACTAGATCTCAATAAGTCATTACAATGGAGAAGGCAGTGGTGCAGATAACGCAAAACATCGTAATTTTCAAACATAATTTGTTCCTATCTTTGAAAGAGTTCTCTTTCTACTTATATTTGTTTGGCAATGCCTAAATTAGCTTGTATTTCCTAGATACATAGCCACTGACAAGGAATTTAGGTATATGTTGCTAGACCAGTCTCTGCTTGACTGAATAGGGGAATAATTCATTAAGTTAATCTATGTAGGAATAAGAACATGTTGGCCATATTTTTCTTCAAAGCCCTTAATTTTGTACAAATATCATAAAATGTGAGCTGTTACTGATTTTGTAACACTTTCTTCCAAAGAGATCAAGGTTGGTAATACATGTCACAGAGATAACAGGATGGCAATTAATTTCTAGGAGTGAAGAAAAAGCAGTGGTATTCCTGTAATATGATCTAGGGACACAAAAATGGATCATGTAGCTGTTCCCTCCAGCAACTCATGACTGCACTCCTAGTTTAAACAAAACAAAACAAAACAAAATGTAAGACGATGACAGAACAATATGAGTCCATGTTGAATAATTGTTAAGGTCAAGGACTTTGGACAGATTTTAGCTTAAATAAATTGCCTTATCTCTCTAAGCCCCAGTTTCCATACTGGAGAAAATAATTATGATTTTACTTATTCTATGTAGCTATTTTGAGGATTAACACAGATGAACCTGTAAAACATACAGCATTATACCTGTCACATGGTAAGTGCCCCGTAAATGTTGTACATATTATTATTCATGGTTGTATAAGTGCTCTGAAGATGTAAGGCAGTGATTTATGTTGTCTAGGCAAATTGTAACAGAAAATATGATATGAGAGTTAAGTTTAGAATGATAAATAGGATATTTGCAAGTGAAGATGAAAGAAAGGGCTTTTTTTTTTTTTTGAGACAGAGTCTTGCTCTGTTGTCCAGGCTGGAGTACAGTGACGCAATCTTGGCTCACTCCAAGCTCAGCCTCCTGGGTTCACGACATTCTCCTGCTTCAGCCTCCCAAGTAGCTGGGACTACAGGTGCCTGCCACCACACCTGGCTAATTTTTTTATATTATTTTAGTAGAGACGGGGTTTCACCACGTTAGCCAGGATGGTCTCGATCTCCTGACCTCGTTATCCACCTGCCTAGGACTCTCAAAGCGCTGGGATTACAGGCATGAACCACCGTGCCCGGCCAGAAAGGGCATTTTTGATGAGAACACATGGGCACAAAGAAACAACAGACACTGGGGTGTACTGGAGGGTGGAGGATGGGAGGAGGGAGAAGATCAGGAAAGTAACTACTGGATACCAGGCTTCATACCTGGATGATGAAATAATCTGTACAACAAACCCCTATGACATGAGTCTACCTATATAACCACTCCCCACAAGTCTGCCTGTATAACAAACGTGCACGTGTACATCTGAACTTAATGTAATAGTTTAAAAAGGGAATTTTGATGGCAAAAAAAGATGATATATAATGTACGACAGAACTTCATGTTGAGAAAAGTGGGTAGTCTGTTGTGGTTAGAGTGAGAATATATTCATTGGGGAAGGGTTAACAAGACATGAAGCTGCCTTCCAGAGATGAATGCAGTAAAAAACATGCAGAGTATAAAGAGTGCCAGCAAAATACATCTGTGTGATTGTGTGGACCTGAATAGTATTAATTTGTATTGTGGCAGGAAAAAAATGTTACAAGTTTACAATACCGTGATTACTATCCATAGTGCAATCACATTTTTCAGCCTCTCTTCCAGGTGGATTGAGGCTATGTGACAGTTCTGTCGATGAAATTGATGCAACATCATCCAGTCATAACCTGCAAAAACATCTCTCAAAATTTTCTAGTTTTCTTTTCCCCTACCTCTGTAGCCTTTGAGGCCAAAATTGGCAGAGATTAAGGCTGAAAGAGGGTCAATCAAGCTCTCCATCCTGTAACATTATAGGCTAAAAAAAAAAGAAAAAGAAAGAAATAAAACAAAACAAGACACCTTTTATTACAGAAAGCCACAGAGTGCTTGAGGATTGTCATTTGTGACAGCTAGCTTACTATACATGAACACACACACATGCACGTATACACATATATACTCACAACCAGTACTTATGAAAACTTCAAAAATTTTCCTAGGTGAATAAAATATCCCAATAATCCACAGTTTAACAAGACAAGGATGCTCACTTTTACCACTGCTCATCAACTTTGTACTGGAAGTTCTTGCCAGAGCAACTGAATAAGAAAAAGCAATAAGAGGCAAATAAACTAGAATAAAACTATTTCTCTTCACATGTGATATGGTCTTATATATGTCTTATATGTAGAAAATTATAAATAATCCACAAGTAAGCTGCTAGAACTATTAAATAAATTGAGCAAAGTTTTAGAGTACAAGATCAGCACACAAAAATGACTGGTCTCTCCCCACCAGCAATGACTAATTCATAAAGAAAATTAAGAAAGCACTTTCATTTAAAATAGCACCTAAAAGAATAAAAACCTAGAAATAAATTTACCAAAAAAGTGAAAAGCTCATGTGCTGAAAACTACATGATATTGCTGAAATAAATAAAAAGATATCTAAATATTAATAAATAGAAACATAGCTTATGCTTATGGATAAGAAGGCTTAATATTGTTAAGATTATCAGTAATACCCAAAGCCATATACAATGGCAGTGCAGTCTCCCTCCAAATTCTAGCAGACTTTTCTGCGTAAATGGAAAAACTGATCTTCAAATTCACATAGAATGGTGAGGGGCTCCAAATAGCTAAAACAAGCTTGAAAAAGAAAAGCTAAATTGTGGGACTTAGGCTTCTTGATTACAAACCTGACTACAAAGGTATGGTAATTAAAATAGGGAAGTACTGCTATAACGATAGACATATGAATCAAAAAAAAAAAAAATTGAGAGTCCAAAATAAACCTGTGTTTCTATAGACAATGGATTTTGTTTTTCACTCAATGGGGAAAAAATAGTCTCTTCAACAGCTGATCTGAGATGACTGGATTTCCATACATAAAAGAATGAAGTGGAACCTCATCTTGGCCTATATAAAAAATTAATTCAAATAGGTCGATGACCTAAACATAAGAATTAAACCATAAAAGTCTTAGAAGAAAACATTGGAGTAATCTTCATGATCTTGAAATTGGCAATGAATTCTTCAATATGACAACAAAGACATGAGCAACAAAATGAAAAAATAGACTGGACTTCATCAAAATTAAAAACATTGGCATATCAAACAACATTATCAAAAAATTGAGAAAACAATTCACAGAATAGAAAAAATATTTTAAAATTGTACGTCTGATAAGATTTTACATTTAGAATATATAAAGAATTCTCACAACTCAACAACAAAAGGCAAACAATTCAACTTAAAATGGGCAAAAGCACTGAATACACATTTCTCCAAAGAAGCATAAAAATGGCCAGTAAGAATATTAAAAATGCTCAATATGATCATCATTAGGGAAATACAAGTCAAAACCACAATAAAATATCACACATACACTAGAAAGGCTGTAATTTAAAATAAACAAAAATCAGAAATTAACAAGTGCTGGATTCACGTTATCAGAACAGTGAGCCAGTCTATCCTACTGAAACACACCAAATTCTTTGTTTTGACTAATCCTTGAGTAATGCCAGCAAACATAATTTTTCATACTCTTTTGTGTGCTTTTGTTTACGAGCTTCATAAGAGGAGAAATCAAGCCTGCTTTTATTTCTCACGAATATCCGGCATCTAGCACAGTACCTGGAACAAATAGACTCTTAGTAATAAGTTTTTTAATGAATGCGTTAAAACATATTTGGAAATTGTCTAAATCTTCTACACTGAAAAAAATATTGTATTTAATGTAAATGTTAAGCTACCTGTAAAAATCATTTATTTCAAAAAAATTGTAATAGACACTAAAATTTCAGACAAAAAAAAACCTACAAAAACGAAACCCATTTGCAGAATTCCTATGGCTATTGGTGTTTATATTTTAATGTTCTCGTACTGTCATGTTTCCAGGCTTCAAAAAGCTTTTAGTAATTTTTACCTCCATTTGAAGTAAGATACTTAATATGTTTTATTATATAATTTTAAACTAGTTTATGTCTCTATATAAGTATGTGTCTAATATAGTATGGATATGTGTCCCTAACAAATCTCGTGTCAAATTGTAATTCTTAATATTGGAGGTGAGGCCTGGTGGGAGATAATTCGATCATGGGGCAGTTTCTCTAGAGTGGTTTAGCACCATCCCCCTTGGTACTGCTGTTGTGATAGTGAGTGAGTTCTCACAAGATTTGGTTACAACTGTGTAGCACCACCCCCCTTGTTGCTCCCGCCATGTTAGATGCTTCACTCTCTCTTTGCCTTCTGCCATGGTTGGAAGTTTCCTGAGACCTCCCCAGAAGCAGAAGCTGCTATGCTTCCTGTATAGTCTGCAGAACCATGAGACAATTAAACCTCTTTGTACAATATGCCATCTCAGGTATTTCTTTGTAGCAGTGCAAGAATAGCCTAGCACAGTATTTCTGAAGCAATTGTCCTTACTTATGTATGTCATTAAATATAGAGAAGCAGTTCATTCATGGGTCTGTGATTTCATAGTTTGAGGCAAAAGCTGAAGGTCTTAACCAAAATAACTTTTTTTTTTCAATTTATTTTCAGCTATTCCTTTTCCAAATCCTCTTTTGAGGGCTTTTAAGAATATAGGTTATAAAAGTAATAAAATTCTACAACCATATTTTTGATTCTTTAGAAAGGATATTCCATCCAATTCTTGTAGTTCACATAATTTTCCCTGTTCTGATATGAGACTTTTGCCCATATATTTTTTTACGGCTTAAAAGAAAATGTTACCCCCACTGAATGTGGTGACAAGTTTTCTCTCTTTCCCCCACCAACATTTCTATCTCTATCTCTCCATACAACTATAAAAAATCTGTCTCTGTAAATTACATTACAGGCCTGTTCTTACTATTGCCTTATAATCTTACATGTCCCAAGTCCACTGTCATCACACTGTCTCCCTCACTCCCTAATAACTATTTCACATTTCTTCTTACCCTCAAACTCATGCACTTCATTCCACGTTCTGTTTCTCCGCTGATGATCTGGTTGGCAATTTCACTGAGAAAACACCAGCAAAAGAAAAGAATTCCGAAATCTCCTATCACCTTGGTTATCCTCCAATCTCCATCAAGGTCCGTATTTCCTGCCTGCCTTCTTGTTATTTTGCGTGAACTTTTCACACTGCAAATCCAAGGTCATTCTTCCACTAGTGTCCTCTCATCTACTTAAGGACAGAGGAGCAACAACTCCGCTTGACCTATTTGGATCCTAAATTTTTCTCTCTGCATTGTATCATTTCTGTTAGTATATAGACATACTTTTATGAAGAAAAATTCATCTTTTGACTTCCTGATCTCCTCAACCAAATACTTCTCTTTGCTTCTGCCTTGTAATATAAACATTTTTTTAAAAAGATAGCTAGACTGACTACCTCTAGCTCTTCTCATCAAAGTGGCTCATAAAAGCATCCCAATGACTCCATTGAAGTCTTCCTCATGACTCCTCTGAAGCTATACTGATGGCTTTCATGTTGAGGTGGCCAGTTCTCATCTGACAACTTCTTGCACTATCAGCAACATTTGCCATCATTGGTAACATCCTCCTTGTGGCTTTGGAAACCAGGCACTACACTCTCCTGTTTGTTTTGTTTTGTTTTGTTTTCTCCTATTTCTCTGGCCTTTCTTTCTTATCTTCTTTGCTTGTTTCTTCTTCTTCCTCAACCTGTAAATCAAAGCATCTCAGGGCTCCCTCCATTTGGAATCTTATTCTTTTCTCTGTATTATCACCTTATTGATTTCATCATGTCTTATGACAGAATGCCATCCATATGTTTTATGACACTCAATCTGTTTATCATGTTGTAGTAGCTAACCTTTAAAAATGGCCTTTCATGAACCACATCACTGATATTCTCATTCTTGCATAACTCCCCATGAATCTGGGGCAACCCTGGAAATTACTCTCAACCAGTAGAATACAGCAGATGTGAGACTGTGTAACTTTCAAAGTTAGGCTATAGGAAATATTACAGCTTGCATTTGGATCAATCCCTTGCTCCTGGGATCTCTTTCTTGGAACCCAGCCTCCTTGCAAACCAAAGTCACAAGGAAAGATCACATGTAAATGCTCTATAAATAGCCCTGGCTGAATCCTAGCTTACAGCTAGCGTGGACTGCACGCCATGTGAATGGGTCCTTCACTGCCTAGTCAAGCCTTCAAATGACTCCAGTCTCTGCCTTCATTTAACTGCAGCCATGAAAGACTCAAAACAAGAACCACTAAGCTGAGCACAATCTACGGAATTGTGAGAAATAGTAATAAACTATTATTGGAAGCCACTAAATTTGGGGGAGTTTGTTATTCAGCAATAGACAACATGGGTCACCTGAACTCCCCACTCAGATATCCAACTACTCATCTGGTATCTCTACTTGATGTTTAATAGACATGCCAAAATCAGCATTTCTAATATAAACTCCTGATATTCCACCAACAGACATAAGTATCTTACAATTTTCCCCATCCAATTGAATGGCCACTCCATAATTACAGGTACTTAGGTCAAAAATTTCAGTTTCATCATTGATTCCTCTTTCATTCACGTGGTTATCCCAATCTGGTGATAAATTCTGTTTGTTTTCCTTTCAAAATATAATGAGAATCTAGCCATATTTCATCCCTGCCCTTGCAACCTCATCTAATATTATAACAACCTCCTCCTTGCCTACTCCATTCCAGATACCTTGGAATACTCCATATACTCTCATGCCTTAAAGCTTTTGAACTTGTGTTTCCCCACATTTAAGCACACCCACTCTCTCAGCTACATTATGTCTTTGCACAAATGCCATTTTGTTTTCAATGAAGCTTTTCCTAAACAATCAATTTAAAATTACAAACCCCTCTCTTCCCAAAATATTACCATTTCACCATCCCATCCTTCTTTCTTCACAGTATTTCCTCCAAGCTGACATACTATATATTTGCATTAATTATTCAGTATGTGACTGTTTATTACCTGCCTTCTCATAAGCCCCATGAGGACAGGGATTTTAAATGCTGCATCTCCACCACTTACAATAGTGTCAGCAATGCAGAAGGTTCTCAATAAATGCCAGTGCAGTAGGGGAATAAATAAGGTTCTTCTTCTTAAGTTATTTTATGTATACAGTTAAAGAAAATTATGTTTTGGTTTAAATCTTTTTTTGTAATTCATAAGTTAAAATTATTGACTGAATTAATTACAGTAATGAGAGAAAAGAATGTTTGACAAAGATTGGTAGAGATGAAGCCAATTTTCTGCAACTTCTATCCTCAGTGTTGTGTCATACTTTTCAAAGACATTTAAATGTATGTTAGAAGTAATTAAATTAATTTTTAACCAGCCAACCCAGCACATGCTTGCTGGGAGTTATAACATTTAAAGCAAATTTGCATATTAATCCAGCCTGTGGCTGTTACATTTACATGCATGTCTTATTTCTTTTACGCTTCTATTCTGAGTCCCTAATCTTCACCTTGATGTAATATTTCATCTTTAATAATCGATTGCTAGGACAGCATACACATACACACATACACTCACTCACACACTCACAGGTTTAGGAAATATCTTCAGTGGTGGGAAACTGAAATTTGGAATAAAAAAATTAAATGTTGAACTATATTCATGAAATTTAACTGAATAAAATATATGGAAGAATATAAAATATTGAATAACTGCAAATTCTTTAAAGCTAGAAAAGATGACAAATAAGTCCATATTAGACTCCTAATACAGTGACTTTAACCCAATAAAATGAAGAATAATAAGGACAAATATCAAGTGACGGCATTCGGTTTAGTAAAAACAATTCTACAAGTATGAGAAGGGAAAATGTGGCTTAGCAACCATCTAAGACATATGGGTTTAAAATACCACCAACACAAGAGAAATGTTATGTTACTGCACATGAAAATGTAAACTTACTCCTAAGCTATATTAATGAAAGAGATTGAGGGAGGTGACCATGATACTCTGCTCTGTTCTTGTCAGGACCTACTTATAGTATGTTCCTCAGTTATTGAAATGTAGACAGTGCCAACGGAAATGCACTCAGAGGTAATAGTTCAGTATGTTAAGTGGACTTGAAATGATGTCAAATGGGAAATTTTGAACAGGTCAGGAGGATGCCTAACACACACACACACAAAGATATAAAGGGTTCAATCTCAGTAGCTACGTTCAAGTACATAAAGGGCTGTGCGGTCTAGAGAAGAAGGAACAGTTATTTTAAGAACACCCGTGTGTAGAAAGAGTATTAATGATTCCATATGACACCATTATGGTAGATAAATCATTTGAAAAATCTTCCATTTCCAAAACGTTTAGATACTGGTAAATTATAACGAACTTTCTTTAAAAGTGCTAATGTCAAAATAAGAAAATTAATTTCTTGAGGACTAAAAATAAAAAAAAAAAAATAAGCAGAATTCTGAAGCCAGAGTTTTAAATAAACATAGAAGGCGTGGTATCCCTGGGCGAAAATGGATACTGAGAGCTACAGTTTTGTGTTAAGTTTAACACTTGGGAAAAATTAGATGATCCCCAAAAGGTAGGGAAAGGAGATGAAGGAGAGGATTCCTTTCACCACACAAAGTTAGATACCTCAATGGTGTTCCCCTCTCATTGAAGGTGAGGATGCTATATATATTCTGTTTGTAGCAAGGAGAACTAAAGAGAAATCATTTCAGTTGCCAAGGTACAGTTGGGAAATTAATCATAGACATGGCAGTAATAGCCTGGTCTGAGAATTATGATTATAGACCTAATCTCATGTGAGTCTGTTTATTGTGGTGACCACGAAAAGACTATAGTCTAAGAAACTCCAAGATAATAAATCAAATTCAAAACATATTGTTTCAATGGAAACAAACACATTTACACTCAAGAGGGAAGCCTGTCAATTTAGGCTCCATGGGATTTTTATGGATTAAGTCCAGGTAAGTATGAACTCACAATAGAAAGAAAAATATCAAGTACACAAGGAAATAAATCACCATGAGTGAGAAAAATATTAAAAGCAGAAACAATAAATACTAGATTTAGATCCCCAAGGGCTTCAGATATTAGAATCATCAAACACAAAAAAAGTATTTATAAAAATATTCAAAGAAATAAATGATGGAGTCCAAAACATAAGCAAGGAACCAGAGACTATCGGAAATGCTTAAGCAGATTTGAAAGAAAGATCAAATAAAACTACTGGAAATAAATTTCACAATCATTGAGGTCAGAAACCCTGTATAAGATTTAAAAACCAGATTGGACACAGCTGTCTAGAGAATTTGTGACTATCATATGTGCAGAATCAACCAGCAATGCAGTAGAAGGAATCAAATGGATGAAAAACATAAAAAAGAGATTGCAGAAGTAACAGGAAGCAAAGAGATGAGTCCAAAGACACAATTTATTTGTAATCAAAGTCACAGAAGAATAGAAAAGAGAAAGAGAATGGAGAAAAGGCAATGTCCAGAAAGTTAATGGATGAGAATTTTTCAGAATCAATTAAGAAATAAACTTTCAATTTCAAAATTCCAACAAATTTGAAGTGCAGTAAGTAAAACAAATTCAAATCAATACTCATTCACAATAAACTTCAGAGTAGCTCCCTGCTCCCATTCTCAAATGTTTAGAATCCTTCTGAGAGTGAGGCATGGTGGCTCAACTTGCCATTCCAACACTTTGGGAGGCTGAAGCAGGAGAATCACTGGAGCCCAGGAGTTCAAGACCAGCCTGGGAAACATGGAGAGACCCTGTTTCTACAAAAAATTTTAAAAATAGCCATGTATGGTGACATGAACCTGTTATCACAGCTACTGGGGAGGCTGAGGTGGGAGGATTGCTTGAGCCCAGGAGGTTGAGGCTGCAGTGAGCCATGTTCATGCCACTGCACCCCAGCCTGGGCAACAGAGTAAGACCATCTCTCAAAAATAAATAGATTAATAAATAAATAAAATCTCTTTGAGAATGACGAATGAAACACTAGAATTTCAACAGCTATAATGTAAGCAACCAATAGGCATCCGAGCAATGTCTTTAAAGTGGCAAGAAAGAATTAAAAAGTAATTCTAACACTGTGCACTTAGAATTCTATTTCAGCAACAAAGATAAAGAAAACACACTGTCTGCTTTTTTTAAGAATGTTATTGCCAAAATATCTCCCTAAAATACTTTGGGAAAGAGTTCTTGGAGAATATGTGGAATCAATATTGTAAGAATATCCAAAATCTGGAGATACTGAGTCCAGGATCAGTGGGTCTAGTTCAGGAATGCTATGAAATTGAGGCATGAGAATAGTAGCTATGCACTAAACCTGGAAATCAATCATTTTGTATAGAAAACATACACTCAAGGGACTCTGAGAAGAATGTCTTCGGGAAATAAGTAGATTTCCAATTAAAGGTGAATAGTCTTGAAGCTTTGGGGAAGACTTGTGTTCATTATATAAACACAGAAAAAAAAAAAAAAGGAGGCCGGGCACGGTGGCTCACGCCTGTAATCCCAGCACTTTGGGAGGCCGAGGCAGGCGGATCACGAAGACAGGATATCGCGACCACGGTGAAACCCCGTCTCTACCAAAAAATACAAAAAATTAGCCAGGCGCGGTTGTGGGCACCTGCAGTCCCAGTTACTCGGGAGGCTGAAGCAGGAGAATGGCGTGAACCCGGGAGGCAGAGCTTGCAGTGAGCCGAGATCGCGCCACTGCACTCCAGTCTGGGTGACGGAGTGAGACTTCGTCTCGAAAAAAAAAAAAAAGTGAAAGCCATTAGAAGTTCCAGTTTTTTTTTTTTTTTTTTTTTTTTTTTTTTTTTTTTTTTAAGGATTTACTTTTTTAACAACCGGATGGTTACATATGAAACTAAGTACGAATTTTTTGCATCATATGAAGCAATTCAGTAGAAGTAAAAATTGTGTAAGGCTTTAATATTTGAAATAGTCTCTTTCATGTTGCCTAAGATGAGTAATATTCAACTCATAGACTAAACTAAAATCCGGTCACACTATTTTACTATTTATTTGCATAGTAAATAATTTTTCATGACTATACTAATTGTATTAATCATTAGACATTAGTTTATAGCCCTCTGCAGAAACAATCCAATAGGGCAACGGGGTGTGTGTGTGTGTGTGTGTGTGTGTGTAATAGGGAATTGGTTCACACGATTACAGAGGCTGAGAACCCCCAAGATTTTAATTTGGCAAACTGGAGACAAGGAAGAGCTAATATGTAGTTCTAGTCTGAGACCAAAGATTTCAGAACCAGAAGAACTGATAGTATAAATTGGTTTGGAAACTGAAAGACTTGAGACCCAAGAATAATTGTTTTGGTTTAAATCAGAAGACCTATGTTCCAACTCAAAGTAATCAGGCAGGAGAAGTTCCCTTCTACTTAGGCTTTTTGTTCTATTCAGGTTTTCACCTGATTGAATGGGGCCCATCCACATCAGTGAGGACAATCTGCATTACTCAGTCCATAGAGTCAACTTTTAATCTGCACCTTCACAGATACATCCAGAATGATGTTTGGCCAAATGTCTGGGAACCCCATGGCCCAGTCAAGTTGACACATAAAACTAATCACCACAACAACAAAAATGGCTTTATTTTTTAAATCACTAAATAAAACCCAGAAGACTTAATTGTGGTTACAGAATATAATATTCATGCTATGCACAAAATATTTAAGCATCTGCATTACACTACTCTTAAAGAAAATTCTTTATAAGTATCTTTAACTTAAAATGGGAGAAAAAAGATTTGACTTGAGTGCTATCCTTAAACTCTCCTAATATTCCTCTGAAGCTTTCTCCTGGGGTTTTTTTCTGTGTCTTAGAATGTAACATTCACTCCAGGTAGAACAGCTAGGATTGAAAACCATCTAAGTGCTTATCCACCAGTGTTTTTCTACATGTAATGCTCACTTATGCGGCTTCCTATGTTCTGACAAAGCTGTATGTGAAAGGGTATGGCTCAGTCCTTCAAAGAGTAACGTCATACTTCGATGTGTGGATGAATAGTCTAAACACAAGAGACTGGGTGCTTGTGCATGTGGATGTACAGAATTTCTTTTTCAAATATATATTTGAATATTATTTGCCTTTAATTTCATTTTAAATAAATTTAAGCTCAACAAACACATACCCAGTGTGAAAATACATCCAAATGAAAAATAATTGTTATTCAAAGTTGCATTACCTAAGTTCAACAACACATTATTTGAAAACATTTATTTGTAGATCTCCTTCTTGCCTACAAGAATATTTGGAGTATTTTAAAAACAGTTTAATTATACTATATTTACAAGTTGGCATCATGATTTTTATGGAAAATAATAATCCTCTGTGATTTTAAAATACACTTAAGCTCAGATCCCAGTCAAAACCAATTAAATCAGAATCCCTGGAGGTGGCGCTAGTCATATTTATTCTTTTAAGTGCACCCTAGATGACTGTAAAGTGTAGCCAGGGTTAAGAATCACTGAAGGAACATATAAGCATTGTCTGTGTTATTAAACAGTTTTCATAAACATCACTTTAAATGAGTACTCATACTGCATGGGCATATCAAAATTTATTTTAAATTCCCTTAGTTTGAATATTTAGGTTATTTTCAGTCATATTTTTATATGTGGATAGATCCAATTATATAAAAAAAAACTAATCTTCCTGGGTACTGATTATCATATAAAGATACATATGTCTTGGTCTTTTAAGCCGGAGTTAAATTATGAAAGAAAGCAAATACCCTGAGGCGACACATATTGTACTTTGAGTTCTTTTGGCCCTTGATTAACTGACAGCAGCAGCAGCTGGGGGCTAAAAAATGGAAGGAAAAAAAAAAAAAAAAAAAAAAAAAAAAAAAAGAAGAACTGAGCATCATTGCTAGATTTTATAATTTTTTTTGCTAAAAATTTAAAGTCAATTCATTCTACCTTTAAGAAGGCTTCACTATCTGTTTTATGTTTATTGCTTTGTATATTATGTATATGAATATATATGTAAATAAAGTAAATTTTAATTGAGTAGGATTTGGGTGTGGGGGAGTTGGAGATTTTTTAAAAATTAGTCTTTCAGAATTTTGAAGACTATTAACTGTATACAACTCATGGAAGAATAATTTAAGAAATAGAAAAAAATCACATTGTATTTGATTGGAGGGGTTGTGATGAAGAGAGGTATTTTGTCAAAATCCAATTCAGACTTCCCTATGGAAAATCAAGACAGCTGGGATTAGATAGTATCCACTTATCCAATTTCTGCCTCACTGTGTCTTTTTTATTTGAATTAATCTGGGTAATGAACACCCAAACCAAATTATTGTGGGTTGATTACCCATGAAAAGTGGGTTAATTGTTTAATAGTCATGGGTGCGAGTGGGTATAGGTATTTTAATATGCATACACTTCTAGTTGGCATATATGAGAGTAGCATAAAATACATATACAATGAAATCAACATTGCAGTTTCATATTAAAAGTTGATTAATCTTCTTGTTAGAGTAATTTAATTATCTGTAAAATTGGTCGCTAAATACTGGAAAAAGTAGTCATCTATTATCATTGTTTCTGTTTTAGAAAAAGAAAGATAAATAAATGTTTTCTGAGTTCTAAACAAATAAATCTTAATTTTGGGAAAACACTGGAAGAAAAGAGACATTTAGTGCTATTTACAATCAAAAGCAAATGTAACAAATGGTTGTTTCCATCATAAGCTCAGCTAATTATCAGACCTGCTTACAGTTAGATGCAGTCATCCACGTTCCTGTGCAGTTTCAAGTGAAAGCTATGTAAAAAGTTTCCATTTTGGGGGAAGAAGGTGGCATCTAATTGAGGCAATGCTGCCTAGCATCTACATCCTTTGGGCAAGAAAAATGTATCCGATCAAGAAACACCAACTACAGCCATGTTTTCTAATTTACTTTCTAAGGCTATTAAGGGGAAGACCTTATTAGAAAATAGCTGCCAGAGCCATTATCTTTTTTTCCCTTTCAGTAAAGGCACACAAGATTTCGATGAAAAATGTCAGCATTCAGCTTTTCTTTCATGGTAGAAGCAATGGACCCAATTAAAAAATTTGGTGAATGGATCCATTTCATTATGCCTCTTCTGGAGGAAAAAACCAACACAAGGGAATTACAAAATAACAACCACCACCAAAAAGAATAGAGACCACAAGAGTAAGCATGCTGTACCAGCAGGGAAGCTGCAAATGTGGGCAAAATGTTATTATAAAGTTCACGAAGTTAACAATGAGGCCAACCAAAAGACTCTACTTGATTGTGAAATCATCACTAATTCTCTATTTCTTTCCTTGTCTTATTATCCTCCTTTATTCAACTAATACTTCAGCTGATTCCTTTGGCTTCTTGTGGAAATCTGGGCTACAGCCTAGGGTTGCTTTTTGCATTCTTAAAAAAGGAAGAGAGAATGATATATTTTCCTTTAAAATTAATTTCAGAGGGCAAATCCTGGTAATTCCTAACTGAGAGGCAACATTTTGACATCCATCATTTTTACACAGCCCAACACGGTCCTTTAGCTGAAAGGTATTGAAAAACAACAATATGTCAGAAATCTTGATAAGCCCAATTTTTGGTGAAAACCAGAAAGAACCTACTTGCCATGCATGGGGTGCCTGTTTCTTTTGTAAGAGTCAACAATGTTTTAGCTCAGTCTCACAACTCAGCAGCCTTTAGATGATACTTGGTCCTGTGGCACACAATGATTTAATTACAGCTTATTTGCCATTACATCCTCCCCAGTGCATTAAAATATAGGGTACACAGCAAAGCCACCTTTCTGCAATATGCCTGGGAAAGAGCCAGACCTGAGAACCCTTCACAACTGGTCATGAAGCTAAAATAGAAACAATAAGAGCAAACAACTACCTACAAATGCTCACACCTAAAAGAAGCCAGAAACTTCTAAGAAGATGAAAGAGGTGGTCGTTGGGGAGTTTCAGAAAAATTTCACCTAGAAAAACAGAAAACAAAGCATCAGAAAGAGTAGGACTGGGCAGACTGTGCATGGGATTTCATCAACCTTACCCAAGATAGTGGTCCGGTCAGAAGAGGGCCCGGACTGCTCAGCTCAGCTTCTCTCTGCATACTAGACAGATGACACTCCTTCATAACAAGATGTATTCCCAATTGTATATATTAATTTTGATGCTTGCCTGGAGCCACAATTTCTCATTCTCTGTCAACCACTGTGGTTAATTATGTTCTATAATATTTAAATTACAATTCTGATTATTTTGAAAGATAATTAGACTAAGAAAAGAAGGAGACTGAGTTGCAAGGAAGGTTGCTTCAAAGGTTCCTGTTACGTAGGAAGACAATATATTTTCCCAGAAGTGAGAATCATTTGTGGTACAACTGGGCCGTGGGGAGACTGCAATGAACGCTTTGGAACCATGCACTCATTTTAATTAAGGAGGGGCCATCTGGTTCAGGTAAAAAAAAAAAAAAAAAAAAGATAAATTCTATTAGAAGGCTCGTCAACTCTTGAGTTACATATACACTTCCCAAATAAATTTTCTTCTATACTTTTGTCTTTTTGTTCAGAACTTCCATTTTGCCCAAAACCTAAAAAGACTTCTTACCTTGTTGATATTCTTAATTCACTCAGATTCTGAAATGCATTTGACGCAAAATCATATTGTTAATATTCAGATATTTCACTACTTCAATGTCTCTACTGATTCTCCTTCAGAATTACTGTAAAGTATCAGATAAGACAATGTTGTGTACATTTGGTTAATTGTTTTCCCAACAATAGAGCTATTCATATAAATTTAACACATGCATTCACATAATTATTGAACCTATTAGTAGATGGATTTGTGCCAAGTGGGAATAAGCATTCAATTAAAAGAAATTAGCTCTTAATGTGTTTCTTTGTCAATACCAAATACATATTTGGCATGAGTCAATAGCTTATTTTATTTTAAAATCTGTTTTCACTAATTTTTGCAAACATGCAATAATAGAGGCAAATGGCCATAAACAGTCAAGTCATATATTCCAAGAATGACCTCAAGAATTAAAACGTGCTAGGGTGCAGCAATATCTCCAAAACTCATCTGCTTTCTTTCCTCATTCTCTTTCTCTTTCAATCTCCTTCTTTCCTTCCTTCCTTCCTTCCTTCCTTCCTTCCTTCCTTCCTTCTTTCCTTTCTTCCTTTTTTCTTTCCTTCCTTCATTCCTTTTTTCTTTCCTGCCTTCCTTCCTTCTTTTTTTCCTTCCTTCGTTCCTTTTTCTATAAACACATCATACGTTTTGTATTATTTCATTTAGAGTTTATTATTAAAGAAACAAATAAAAAACACGTAGTAACAGGAGAAGCAAGAAACTGTGGTTTCACTCATTGTGATAAATATTATTTAACATGGATATTTTTCTAATGAGCTGGAAATTATCGTCGGAAAATACAATTAAGTAGTTTAGCTGTTCAATGTTTCAAGAAAGCTGGATAAAGGCCAGATTCCTGTAAGACACTGAGTAACACACCAGGAAGTGACTTTCAACAACTTTTATTGTCATGTAAAAGCAACTAAATTTTCAGAACACCAAATGTATTTTAAAGTATTGGAAATAGTATAGCATAGTGGTTAAAGCATTGGCTTTGTCTTCAGACAGATTCCAGTTTTAATATTAGGGTCAGCACTTAATAGTGGTGTGATTTTGAATAAATTACTTAGTTGTGTCCATTTTTTAATCAGCAAAGTGGTATACAAACTGCTTTGTTCTGAGGACTAAATGCATAATGTATACAAAAAGCTCACTATAAGGCCTGGCTCATTTAATCAATAACTATGTTATTATTTATTTTATCATTATTATCTCAAAATTGAAACTATTCTGCTTATTCAAAAATCATAGGCAATTCCTCCATGTGCATAAATAACTACCCAATGATGATTTTTTTTCAATATAATCCAATCCAATATAACTTAAGGGAGATAGACCCATCTGTTTTCTCAATTCTCAGTAAGACACTCTGGATTTCTTTAAATGCAGGATTTGGGAATACAGTAATGCCTTTAATGGTTAAATAGACTCTTGACTAAATCAATACTAATGCAAAAGAAATGGGGTGTGTGACTAGAGGCAGAAATGTACTCTTTACATCCTATTGATTATAACTGATTTCACAAAGAGCAAGAAACTGTTGGCTCTTTTGAAGTGGATCGGTTAGCTTCTATAACCAATAGGGGATAATCTCTTGCTCTGTTGACCTTTGTCAAATGGCTTGCCAGGAAATGCTCAAGTCCCCAGATAATGCTTACAACATGCCTGACTCTTGTCTAGAGAAGACGATAATCAACAGTCAGAGGATTAAAAAAAACAAACAAACGGCCAGGCGCGGTGGCTCAAGCCTGTAATCCCAGCACTTTGGGAGGCCCAGACGGGCGGATCACGAGGTCAGGAGATCGAGACCATCCTGGCTAACACGGTGAAACCCCGTCTCTACTAAAATACAAAACTAGCCGGGCGAGGTGGCGGGCGCCTGTCGTCCCAGCTACTCGGGAGGCTGAGGCAGGAGAATGGCGTAAACCCAGGAGGCGGAGCTTGCAGTGAGCTGAGATCTGGCCACTGCACTCCAGTCCGGGCGACAGAGCAAGACTCCGCCTCAAAACAAACAAACAAACAAACAAACAAACAAAAAAACAAAAAAACTATAACAAATGTTTCATGATGTTTATAAAAGATGACTCCAATCAAATCATTTGATAATAAAATAAATTGCATTGGAAGCATTTAAAACAACATGTATAATAATTTATTTATTGTTGATGACCTGATGAAAATATCCTAATGCCCATTGGGAAGTAGTTACCTTCACTGGGGTTATTATGGGGGTCAGATAGGACTCTAAACTTAACTTGATTATTCTTACCTAAACTATCTTGTTTCCTGTTAGTTATTCAATTCCAATTTACATTTTAAAATACCAATCTTGTATAGAAGTTTGTTTGTTGAGATATTAAAGCACTCCCCAAATAGATAACATGGTTTCTGACAGCAGGAATCTAATATTCTACAGTTATAAATTTTGCTGCTTGTTCTTACAACTCATTTGTTTAAAAGGAATCCAGCAAGATGGATTAAATTTATAAAAAAGTCTTTTAACATTTTAAAATCAGAAAATAAAAAAAAAATCAGTAGAAAACAATTCAAATTACAGATATCTCAATTCACAATCTTTTTAATAGGAAATGCCAGATGTTAGGTAGCCCTTTCTTTTGATGAAAGGTTTAGAAATGTCAGCTGCCAACTGAAAGCCTCATCAGCCTCAGTGAAGAGAGACTATACTCATCTCATAACCAATAGTACAAAATAATAATAACAAAACACTAGTGTAGTATTCTGAAAATGGCCGAATGCAATTATTCAGTATACCAGAAGCATGTAAAACTGCTGTCAGCTTTTTGAATGAGAGAACATGTCACTTTTGAAAAAAGCAAACTTTCTCATTCATTGTTACTTGGGTGAGAATCCTAGCTGCCAATTTGTCAATTGAATCACCAACCAGATAGGTTAGCCCTGTTACGGGGCTTTGCTGTGGAAGAAATTAAGTAATCCTTTTTCTAATAACAGAGATTGCACTTCTTCCCAAGAGAGTTAGTAATAGATTAGGAGGAATTTGGGGTAACATATTACAATAGATATTATAAATATCTCACACATTTAATAAGATAATTTCTGTTGATTACAAATCAAATGAATATTACAAACACATTTATTGAAATTCTTAACCACTACAAGTAATATAGAGTAGGTATCTATCACATTGTTTTTAACATTGTGTAAATAAGCCTGAGAGAATAAAAATTGTACATTGTTATTCAATAGCAGCTATTTTTGTTTGAAAGGTTAGAATAAATACAGTCATCTTGGTACAGTGTGTTAAAGACCAATAGAATATTCAAAGCATATTAAGTGAGATTTAGTAACCATAAATTTGATATGTGTCTATGATATAACTTCTCATCCTCAATAAATAGGTTTCTAATAAGCAGTTAGTATTTATTCAACAAAGGCAACTGATAAAATGAATAAATTAAATGCCTATTTAAGACACTTCATCCATCATAAAAAGGTGGCACAATATCCCCAGAAGCAGAAATGATGGTGTTAATACTGGAGAGAAGCCAGTGGTCTAACACCCTGTTGCCAGTGGGAAGCATGCCATGCTCTGCACTGCAATGTGACCAACATTGCACAGCATGAGGACTCACAGCCATGAAGAATCAATTCAGGAATTTTGATAAGATTCTGTTGGCTGAAATCCTTGTAATCCTTAAACATCAACCCAGAATACATGAAAAAAAGAGCAAGTCTTCATTTCTTTTCAACAAGCCTGGAAGAAAAGGACTTCAATGTTTGCCTTGATTTTATAGTTGTATGATCTCCAGTTATCAAATATGCCACTCAATATAGAAGGTGATATGCCAACTCAACACTGGGTGTGTCTATGGAATTCAGTAATCTTGGGATCTGCTTTAGTAGTCCTGAAGCAGGATGTTTCTGAAATTATTATGAGCTCCTTTGGTATACAGGCATACGGCAGAGATATTGCAAGTTCAGTTCCAGACCACTCCAATGAAGAGAATATTGCAAAAAAGTGAGTCACACAAATGTTTTGGTTTCTCAGTACGTATCAGAGTCATGTGTACACTATACTGTGTGTTATTAAGTCTATTAAGTGTGCAATATGATTACACCTAACAAAACAATGTGTATTACTTAATTAAAATATGTTGCTGCTGCAAATGCTATCATTTGATTCTTCAGCAAGTCACAATCTTTTTGCTGGTGGAGGACCTCACCTCGATTTTGATGGCTGCTTACTGATAACGGTGGTGGTTGCTGAAGGTTGAGGCATCTGTGGCAATTTCTTAAATAAGACAACGAAGTTTGTCTCATTGATTGACTCTCCCTTTCATAAAATATTTTTCTGTAGCATGTGATACTGTTTGATAGTATTTTACCCCCAGTAGAACTTCCTCCAAAATTGGAATCAATCCCCTCAAACCCTGCTGCTGCTTTATCATCTAAGTTTATGTACTGTTCTAAATTCCTTGTTGTTATTTTAACAGCGTTCAAATTGTCTTTACCAGGAAAAGATTTTAGTTCAAGAAAGCACTTACTTTGCTCCTCTGTAAGAAGTAACTCCTCATCTTTTCAAGTTTTATCATGAGGTTGCTGCTATTCAGTCACTTCTTCAGGTTCTAGGTTCCACTTCTAATTGTAGTTCTCTTGGTATTTCCACCACATCTGCAGTTACTTCCTCCACTGAAGTCTTGAACCTCTCGCAGTCATTTAGGAGAGTTGGAATCAACTTCTTCCATACTCCTGTTACTGTTGAAATTTTGACTTCCTCCCATGAATCATGAATGTTCTTAATGGCACCTAGAATGGTGAACATTTTCCAGACTGTTTTCAATTTACTTTTCCTGGATCCATCACGGGAATCATTATTTATGGCAGCAATAGCCTTATGAAATATATTTCTTAAATAATAAAACTTGAAAGTCAAAATTACTCCTTGATTCATAGGCCGAAGAATGGATGTTGTGTTACCAGGCATGAAAACATTTATCTCCTTGTACATTTTCATCAGAGCTCTTGGGTGACTGGGAGCATTGTTAATGGGCAATAATATTTTAAAAGAAATATTTTTTGCTGGGAAGCAGGCTTCAACAATGGTCTTAAAATATTCACTAAACCATGCTGTAAACAGATGTGCTGTCACCCAGGATTTGTTGTCCCCTTTATAAAAGACAGCAGAGTAGATTTAGCATAATTATTAAGGGCCCTAGGATTTTCAGAATGGTAAACGAAAATTGGCTTCAACTTCAAATCCCCAAATGCAACAGCCCCTAGCAGCAGAGTCAACCTTCACACAACTAAAGAAGCAGAGAAGGGAAGGGAAAGGGAAAGGGAAATGAAGGAGGGAGGGGAGGAAGGAGGAAAGAAGGAAAGAAGAAAGGAAAGAAGGAAGGAAGGAAGGAAGGAAGGAAGGAAGGAAGGAAGGAA
>NW_016804424.1:692319-720048 GCF_001698545.2 Rhinopithecus bieti | reverse complement strand
AAGGGAAGGGAAGGGAAGGGAAGTGAAGGGAAGGGAAGGGAAGGGAAGGGAATTCCTTAAATCCCAGGAATTTCATCCTGAGAAAGTTTCTAATAATTTCTTGTAGGCAGACTGCATGTAAAGAAAGAGTCATAGTAAACTTTGTAATAAGCAACCTATTGAGAAACTGTAAAATGAATCTTTGCATTTAAGGAAGAAATCAATAAAAGGAGGTATGCCTGTGTTTGGGCACACCTAAAGGGGATTCTGGCTACGGTCAGGGTTAGGGTTAGTGCTCCTTCGACAACCATTTGATTCTAATTCCAAGAAGAGAGAAAGAATGAAGCTGACACTATGGATTGAACAGTTACTCCATGAGTCCCCTTCAACTCCTCTCCATTCTTACCCAGCTCCAGGAATTTCTGCTTCAATATATTCATTAACCTTTGCAATTTTTCCTTCTTCCAATTAGAATACAAAATACAAGTCTCTGTGTGTGTATGAATATGTTATTTATGTATATTCAACTTTTCTTTAGTTTTCTATCAGCAAAAAGAGGAAGATACACACATAAACAATAGAGACAAGAAAAAAAAAAAAAGAAATTATCAAAGACATTAAGGGAACCCCAGTAAACAAAATCTACTCCTCTTCCATCATTTCTAGACAATTTGAGAAATATAATAAAAAAATAAGATGGAAGCTGAAATAGTCAGAATTCTAAAGTGACCCTCAAGTTCCTCCTTACCCCAACAGATACACCCAGTATACATGTACTGCATAATCTCTGGGACTGTGACTATGGTGAATTTTTCTCTTGCGTTTAGATTTTGTTATATGGCATAGTAGGCCTTAAGATAGGGAGATTATCCAAGTGGGCTGAAATGATCACATGAGCCCTTTAAAAGCAAAGAGTGTTCTCTGACTGGTCATCAAAACCAGATATACAAAAACAGGAGAAGGGTTTGATTTGCTATGGCTGGCATGAAGATGTAGGAGATCATGGGGTAAGAAGAGTGGGCAGCCTTTAGACGCTGACTGGAGCCCCCAGATGAAAGCCAGCAAGGAAATGAAGTCTTCCAACAGCCAGTTGGCATGGGGAAGGACTCCAAGCACAGAAGTTAGCCAACTTCTGGATTTCAGCCTAGTGAGATCCCAAGCAGAGAAATGAGCTAGATAGCACATTGAGACTGCTCACCTACAGAAACCAGGAGAAAATACATTTGTGTTGTTTTCTACCTTGCAATTTGTGGTAATTTCTTATGCAACCATAGAAAACTAATACAGAGGCCAAAATGGCACTTTTGTTATTGATAGAAGTTATATTAGAGAAGATTGGTTAATGTGAGAGTCAAATGAACTTGGCCACTGATTTCCAAAATTCGACTGATTAGCTCGCTCCCTCATAGGGAACACAGGGTTAGAACAGGCATTCCTGTTCTAACAGGAAGGAATTAGTACAGAAAAGACAAACGGTAAAGAAGAGAGGAGAATTGAGCTTCCAGAAGTCAGGTCCCCTCCCAAGAAGAACAAATGAAGGTGAACTGATAATATTTAGTTATTTTACCCAAAATGACCGATCCGTTACATCATTCTTCTTACCCAGAGACAGAGTGAGTAAAATTATAGAGGTATCCAGAGTTACAGTAATTGAACTCATTTCACTGGAATTAATATTAAGAATTGGAAGGAGTTTGTCATGGTGGCATGCATCTCTTAAATCCCAGGAATTTCATTCTGAGAGTTACTAAGGAGGCTAAGGCAGGAGGATCCTTGAGCCTAAGAGTTTGAGTCCAGCCTAGGCAACATCCCTAAAAAAGGGGGAAAAAACTTATGGAAGAATTGTGCCCCAATAAAATGAAGGAAAGAGAAAGGAAGAAAAGTTAGGTGAGAGGGGTAGGGGCCTTGGCTTAATTTTCTTTATATCTAATCTCTAGCATTGCACTAAGTTTATATTATTGCTCAATAAAAGCTTATTGAAAGACAGATTGAACTGTTGAATGATTCACTAATGTATTCTTTTTTCACACTTAAAATAATCATCTTTATCTTGTCAACAGGGACGCCAAAATAGTATAGCTAAGTACGTAAGAGCAGCATAATGCAGCAGCCAGAATAGAGCTTGACACCATACAGACCCAGATCAGAAACTAGCTAGCTAACCTCTTAAGAACTAAGCTCACCTCTGGTGTTTGTCTATTAGAACTAATGCATGTCTCGGGAATAATTAGAAAGACAGAGTGAGAAAATCTATGGATAGTGCTTAGTACAGCGCTTATCACTTGGTAAGTGATTAGTAAATGGAAGCCATGAATCATGTGTTGACTAGCTCTTCAATGTATATAGATTCAGACCTCCTCTAATAACAAGTACACAGTCAGTGCAGGCCTTAACAAGTGTGAAAGTGGATGACTTCCCAAGACAGCTGTTCGCATGTGGGCTTAATGCTTCAGACTGCGTTACTAAAGTGACAACTCTTCCTCAATATGAAGCTTCAGGAATCTACTTAGTAGTGGAAGGAAACATGAAAAATCTCATACCTCAAATTAATGCTCATCACCCCTTATCAAAGCCCACTGGCCATCACTAGTCACATGGCCCTGCACAAAAGTTAATCTTTCCTTGGTCCAGGAAAGGGATGAAAATCTGAGGCATTGGCTCACACTAATAATGCTGTCCACACCAAGTTTGCTGCTCTTTATTGATTTAAGTCCTTCTGCTATACCCCCACCCAGGAAGAAAACATTCAAACTTTCATTTCCTGGACAAGTTCCTTCCTTCTTAACAACCGTGTTCTCTCAATGCCTTGATTCCTCAAAGAAGATTCACCCTCTACTGTGAATACCAAAATCTCACTTTCACAATTACTGGAATGGAGAAAGCATGGCTTTGTTTTTGGAAAATAACTTCTAAAAAAGATAATAGTTTGATGTGATAATCAGAACTACTGGATTTCTAGTTTAGTTATTAGAAATATAATACCCCAAGACAGTGGTCTTGGTCATCCTTTTTTTTGATATTAGGCAAACCATAGTTGTATTAAGTTGTTGTTTTCTGGGCAATTCACTTAGGCACGGACAAAGATAAACTGTAATGCATTCAGAAAAGCACAATCGGAAAGATGAAGAAATTCAATGGCCAGTTATAAGAAGAACAATTGAACTAAGAGATAGGAATTCAAAGTCAGAATTCAAAGTCAGAAAATGAGCAAACTCAGGCAGGACATGACTGCTCTCTTCAAATATTCAAAGGTCTGTCATGCAGGAAAAGAGGCAGACTTTTTCTGTATAACCCTAGCATATGGTGAGAACCAAGAGGTAGAAGCAAAAACCAGACCCAATTATCTTATTTTAACAAAGACCTAAGAAAACCAAAACATGATATATTAGACTTCCTCAGGAGGTAGTAAGTTCTCTGTCAGAAAAGTGGTTCAAGCCAAATGCTAACCATATGATAGGGATATTGTAAAAAGTATTTAAGTATGAGATGAAGACTGGACAGATATCTTTAGGTAGGATGACCATGCCATTTATTATCCAATCCAGGATAAGAATATCAGGGCCTGCTGTTAACAATTGTGCCAAAAAACAGGCAAAAATTTGAACTATCCCAAGAAAAGTAAAATGTATGCCTTTGCTGCATTTAGGGACTCTTTCAAATCTGAGATTATTTTGCATTATATTTTTATATTAAAACATTAGTTAGCAGTTTAATAATTTGTATCCCTGTGGTATATTTGCAAGATAAAGGATTTCTGAACAGTCAACCATGGGCTTTTTTTTTTTTTTTTTTTTTTTTTTGCATCGTGGTCATCGTGGTAAGCCAATGGGGAATGTTTTGATCTGGTTGGCATTTCTGCTTTGTAGCTTTCCATCTAATGCAGTTGCCTTCATGACTGATTTGGTTACAGGTAGGATTCATCCAGAATACAATCATATACCAAAACGCAGGGCATAAAATATGCATGGCATGTATTTAAAAGCCATGTAGAAAGATTTCATGGTCTCCTACATTTGTCCACAAGGCTAATCTAGTCAGTCAAGGGAGATGGATTGGGTGCCTCCTCAGAGCCAGGAGCTGTGCCAGCTGTCATCTACTACTCCATTCTCACAGCACTCCTGTCAGGTGGACATTATCACTTTGGGAGGTAGGTATTATTTTCTCCATTGTATAGACAAAAGCACTGAGTTTGAGAGAGGTTTCATCACTTATTAACATAAAGTTAATAAGTGAGAGAATGAGAACTGGAATCTGTCTATGCCTGTCCTTGTTAGAAGCATTTGTTTGTGACATTCCAGGGTATCAGCATTGGATAAAAACTCTAATGAACCAAAAGAGGATATGATATTTGAAGAAGACACCTAACATTTGTACAGTACTTTAGAGTTTCTAAGTGAAATCATTCAGTTTTATTTATTACACAAACTCTTGAGCATCTACTAGGTTCCAGGCACTGATCTAGGCACCGAGAATCCCAAAACAAGATTATTCCTACAAAAGAAAAGAGTCAAATTGCAACTAATTGAGAAGAAATGTGCATTACTCTAGCCTACTTTGCCTGTATCTTAGCTTAAAATACAATGGGAATATGTCACATATGTGCCAATTTTTCTCAGCTGAGAAGTGGCTGGGTAATGGCTTAGAGGATGGGAGAAAGACAAACTAAATTGTAATATTATGAAGTTGTCTCCAGGGTGGTTGGTGAGGGATGGGGTAGGGGCTGGATTGAGAAAAGAAGAAGAGAAGGTAGGGGGACTTTGAAGCTGCTGGTGTGTAAATTGCTTTAAACTTCCTGTGGTGTCAGGAGCTGGGCAGAGATATGTAGGAAGACATACAATTCGATCCTCATAACCAACCTGGAATTAAAGCATGAACTGTCATTATTTACCCCATATAACAGATTAGAATCCCAATTTACCAAAATCCACACAAATTCCAAGGTCTGCACTCATCCCTTTCTGAAACACTGTGCCAGGCATGGTTGTCGTTAGTAATGACAAAAAAAAAAAAAAAAAAAATCCAAAAAATAGAAATGTGATAAATGAGTTAAGTCCTTCCAGATATTGTCTGTCTTGATTATTTGAGCAACTTGATTTAGAACAATAACGTTTTAAGCTCTTCGCTTTTTCTCTCCCTGCTCTCTCACATCCTTGTTTTCTATAAAATTACAAATAAAGTAATGAGCAACAGAGAGAAATTTCAGCTTAGCGAAATTGAAACAAAAAGACTGAAGACAAGAAAATACTCCTGTAACATGTTCCAAAGGGAATTTCCAAACAAGAATGAAATATTTCCTGCTGTAAATGCCCTCGGTGGACTGAAAAATGTCTTTGGAACCCAAGACAACAGGTAAAGTCTGTTCCTCATTAGTGTGTGCGATAATGACCCACTCTTACATTTTCTATTTCTTTGGAATTCATTTGTTTTCATTACATCAGGTGGTTGTTATTATGATGTGTTAATGGGCTTCAAGCAGGGCTGTCCTCTGTGACTCGACTCTGATTACTAAAATGAAAGTTTTGATATTTCTTATTATACCAACTCAGTTTGCATTCCAATTGTTAATATTTCTGTCCACCAGAGCGATGCTCTGAATTTCAAAGGCATGTAAAGGAAAGAAAAAGTAAGAATCTTGTTTTTATTTTCAACTCCAGATTCTTTTCATCCCAAAGTTTGTCTTTCATGACTTAGCACTGTACTTCAATTCTTTTATGTCTCCAGTCTCATTACTCAAATCCTTTAGAACGTTTTTAAACAAGAACAACCATCCACAATTTTTCCCTGTTTGTTCACTTCTGCTTTTAGGCTTATGGGTCATTTTTTTGGCATAAGCAGCCTTTCCCTGTCTTTGCCTTCTTCTGATCCTATATCCATAGGAAATATGCCTAATCTTTTAAGTCATGATAGTCTTTTGGTTCAAGATGATTGCAATGAATTTCTGTAGCTCATTATTTTTAAATATAAATAAGTTAGATGAGTTGCTCCCAAACATCACACTTCATCAAGGGTGACCCCCACTCTTAATGACATATCAATGCTTTTCTTTCCTTCATATATGAGAAGTGAAAATCTTGAAACCAGAGATCAAATTCAGTTTCTTTGCAAGACTAGAGAGAACCATGATACTTCTAGTTTGATTCAGACTATGGCTCTTTTTCAGAAGCTCATTCTATTTTAAATAGAGCCTACAAATGGAACATTTCCACACCGCCCATTCTAGTTATCCATTACCTTTGCAATATCAAATGCATTCTTCTCTTCATTCTGTTCAAACAGGTACAGCAAGTTCCCTATTCAACTGGATAATGAATGAACTTTTTAAAATGCCTTAATCTATGTTTACACACACAAGATGAGATTGGTGTTTACCTAAGGGGACTGTCTTTACTCACTAATGTGCACTTTACAATAACTTAAGAAAACAAAAACAGCCTTCTCACTCCCAGGAAAATGGTAATTGTGATAATTACAGCAATACTAAAGAACCTTGCTTTTCCAGACACTACAGAAATACATTTGGCTGAACACATTTTTGTTTTGTGTTTATGGAAAGATTTCTTTATGTTTTCTTTGTTTAGGTAACTGTTAATGTTATTGCTGTTTATACTATAGGACTTGCAGTTAAGGCTTATGTTTCTGACTGCCTCATCTTTTGCTGATGTCTAACACATGTTGGTTTACCTCACACAAGTTTCCCCACTACCCCCGCACCCACCCCCAAAATATTAAGCGTCACAGATGGCACTTTATAGACAGCTATTTTTGTGTATGTGTGGGTGTTTAACTTTGTGTTCAGCTTGGGGAGAGATGTCATGAAGGCTTTGTCCTTCAAAGTGCACTGTTATGTTGCTGTTTCCCTTTAAAGTTAATTATATGTTTCATTGTCACTGATTAAATAGATGTTCTGAATGTGTCTATAAGCAGCCCTTTCTAATTTCTCCTGTTCGTTAGGGTCGGATTGCATTTATGAAAACTCAATACAACAGCTGCTTTTACATCTTTATAATATGGAAATTTAGAAAGGAGCCGTTGAGGAGTCAAAGCATTGAAACATACTGGGACAAAAACAGGGAGAAAGAACTATAGGCAAAATGTAAACTATTTCATTAAAACATGAATTTTCATATATAAAATGGTTATCCCTGTAACCATTTCATTGGGTAGAACATAAAATGTGACCACATTACCTAATGATATGATCTGTTTTGAGTTGAAGAACTCAAACAAATTAACAAAATTAAAAAGGATTTTGTTTTTTCACTATATGTAACCTGGTAACTGATCTAAGCAAAACATTGTAAAAATGATAGTTACAGAAATAAAAGGGGTTACAGCAAAGATGCTATCATTAGTTTGTCTACAAAGGAAAGAAGTATTCTCAGTGGCTAATGACACTTTGGAAAATTCAGCTCTTTCCAAAGAAATACTAGAAAGTTAAAAGAAGTAGTAGTTTTAAAAAGTGAAGAAAGAAGATATCCAAGCTTATAAATAATTTGTGGCACAATTGTTGGCAGAAGTTAGAAGTAAAGAGTAAGCCGCAAATATATAATCACAAACTCAAATGCCCACAGGGCAGATAAATAACCTGTGAGGGTGGAAGTTGAGATGATTTAAGCCATGGTCTGAAACACTTCTTTGTCATTTAAATTCATAAGAATATTATTTTCTTCTACAAATAAACATGATTTCTCATTTTTCTTATGGCCAACTTTTATTTTCCCATTTTTGACAGAGATATGGAAACAAGGAGTATTTCACTTTCTTCAAAGCTGCGTAATAATAGTGCAAGTATGCTTATAAATAGCAATTGCCAGTAGGTTTCAGTGTTAGGGAAACAAAAATGCATAGCTGGTAATTCAATATCCTTAAAATTGTGAAGGTCACAGCTCTCTGAACTAGCAGCCATGTATTTGTAAACTATAGTAGATTGTAAATTCATCAAGGGCAGAAACAGGCATTATCCATCCTCAACACTTACTCTAGTACTTGACATATGGAAGGTGTTTATCAAAAGTTTATTGAATTAAATTAATTTTTATAAATATGAAGGAAGACCAAGTGACAGAATGAAACTGGAATAGCTCAACAAAGAGTAAGAGAGGTAGGGAAGAAAAATGTAACGATGTACCTCTCCATATTGTAACCATCTGCATCAATTGAATGCCATCTCCATCAATCAAGCATATGTGTTTGGTTATCTGCATGTTTACTGTGTGTGTGTGTAATCTACACATCAAAAAGTCTCACATCCAGAGGTCATGTGGCCACAACATCAGGCTTATCAGGACACTTTAGCAGAGCGGTAAGGGGCATGGTCTAAAAAGAAGGCTGAATGATGGATGACAACATGCCCATGCCATCTGCCTCTATGCCCATATCTGAGTTTTCATACATTGTGTATTTCCAAATGTGTCATCAAGAAAGGCTAAATTATGTTCACTGGATTAAGGTTAAATGAACAGAACAAATGACACATTTTTGAAAGTTCTAGAGTTAGAAAAAAGGTTTAAAGAAGAAGGAAAATAATCCATTACTCCTTACAAATTTTATGTAAACTCATTCATGTCTTTATGACCCAGGTTAGCAGAAGTTTGCAGTAAGGTGCCTCATAGATAATATCTCTAGGCATGCCTTGAGGGACACTGGCATTTTGTTTGAAAGCAACATTATGCTCAAGTCCCTAGCCCAATTAAACGTAACATTTTACCTTTGAAAATTTCCATTACATGTGAAACTAATAGCTTAACCTAAGTTGCCTTGAAAAGACAGAAAGCATTGTACAACATAATTATTCAACCGTCTTCACAAGGTCAAGTGAAGTAGGAAAACAAACGTGTCATTTAAAAGGTTTCTATTTGTTTATGTTACACAGACTTGGGAAGCGTTATTTACTTGAAAGACTGACTTCCTTATTCAATTTTTCTTAGCTAATGGTGAGTCAACCTTTAAATTCTTCTCTGGATTTGTTGATTTATTTGTATTACTGGGGATATCAACACCAAATTGCTTAATGGCTCATACTTCAAACATTTTGTTTGATACATATGGATTGTTAAGAAAAGAAAATAAAGGCTTCATTTTTATTGGATAACTAGCTAATCAATTAATCAATTTAACAACAATTTATTAAACAGCAAGTATAGGGCAGTCTTTGGGTTCATGTTGACACTGCGGAGACAATGGTCTCTGCTTCCTAGAGATCCATAAACAGCATTGGGGTATATTGATCAGCGTATTGTTTATAGCATGCTGGTTTTTAATACTGCCAGATGATTTACTTATTCTGTACATATTTTCTTTGCACTCTCTTGTTTATATCATGCCTGTGAAAGATGAACTCCGTTTTTTTTTTTTTTTCTTTTGAGATGGAGTCTCGCTCTGTCACCAGGTAGAAGTGCAGTAGTGAGATTTTGGCACACTGCAACCTCCACCTCCCGGGTTCAAGCAATTCTCCTGCCTCAGCCTTCCCAGTAGCTGCGACTACAGTTCCTGCCACCACGCCTGGCTAATTTTTTGTATTTTAGTAGAGATGGGGTTTCACTATGTTGGCCAGGATGGTCTTGATCTCCTGACTTCGTGATCTGCCCGCCTCGGCCTCCCAAAGTGCTGGGATTACATGTGTGAGCCACCATGCCCAGCCAAAGATGAACTCTTAAATGATTCTTTTCAGTTTGATGCTGAGAAAACCATTTGGTCCCATGAGATGAGATACTTATTTGCTTATAATATTTATTGTTCTAGAGAATTTTCTGGATAACACAGCAGCACTTCTGTACTGAAGAATTCTATCCATCTATCATTAATACCTTCAGCAGGATCATTACCTCCAAAACCAATAAGAACTAAACTCTATCTCTCTGTATGACCCAAAGTGAAACATGCACAGGAAATTCTAGCATCATTTTGATCAATAAATAATTAATGAAATTTATATATTTAGGAAGCTTAAAATGACACAGACCAAAATTATGGTGCTACAACCATCTTCCAATATCTTCTTTCATTATTTTCCAGTGGGTAGGTAAGAAGCCATTTCCAATGTCTAATTGAGAAGAGGAGACTGCTTTTTCTGATGTAAGGTTAATTATCTTCAGTATCGATTTCAGGATCTAAATGGAAATTGTGAACCAGAAAAAGATAGGTAGAAGAGAATTACAGAATAAAAAGCCTGAAGCCCTGTTTCCTACGAATACTGTTCTTGGACAAAAAGGGATTTTGCCTACCAATGTAAACAACTGGGGAGGATGGCTCTCTCCAAAGTCATAATGTGTACAAGAGGATTATGAAGAAAAGTGGAGGCTCCTCAATAGCAGTCCATAAACAAGGATAGTCATTGCAGGTTAACTTCTACCCATCTTGGCCATTTTTCAAGCTTATTTCCCGGATTCACTATGCTTCAGGTACTTTAAAAGACAGAGTTACATTTCAGTCCTGCATCTGCCTCAAACTATGTTACATCATCAGATGAATTTTTAAAATGTATTTAGAGTGCAATTTAATGAAAGGTGAAACCATACGATCTCTAAATACCTTTCTGATCCCTGAAACTAAATCTGATTGGTAATTTATTTATCAGTATATGATAACAACATTTATTATCTTAGCAAACTCCTTTGCCAACCAGTTCACTTTATCTGACCCTGAGGAAACTGCCTGGAAGAGGAGTTAGAAAACATTAAAATACCCACAGAAAAAACACAAATCAATAAAACCCAAAAACTTCAGAATGGGGCAGGGCATGGTGGCTCACTCCTGTAGTCCAAGCACTTTGGGAGGCCAAGGTACATGGATCACTTGAGGTCAGAAGTTTGAGACCAGCCTGGACAACATGATGAAAACCCATCTCTACTGAAAATACAAAATTTAGCCAGGCATGGTGGCACACGGCTGTATTCCCAGCTATTCAGGAGGCTGAGGCAGGAGAATCGCTTGAACCCAGTTGCACTGAGCCGAGATTGTGTCACTGCATTCCAGCCTGGGTGACAGAGAGAGACTCCTTCTATTAAAAACAAACAAACAAACAAAAAACAAACAAACAAACAAACAAAAAAAACACCTCAGACAAGTTTCCTGGCCATATAATGCATTGATACTATACTTGAACCTGTGACTAATTGTTTCCAGGCACTAACACTTTACAAACAGGAGAATATACTAATAAGATGTTGTTCTAATTCCACAATTATCACTTTTTCTGTTTTCCAGAGTGTTAGCCAATACATTAGACATCTTGTTGAGTAAAAACATTAAGTTTCATTTGTGGACTTTTCTCTCTAAGGTGGAAACGTTTTTCTTTAATGCATTTGGCATATGCCAATTTTAAAATGTATGACATCAACTCCTATTCATGAGTACCTTGCACAGTGCTCAAATTCTTACAAGTAATATTTTCCTACACAGTTGAAATCCCAATTAATCAACATTTTAGTACTCAGTTCTCAAACTTGTCCCATGATGCAATCTGCTTCAAGGGCTCACACTATACAGTGTCTTGAAGTACCAAACTCATCATAAGAATTGTAACACTGAAATGAACCCTCCATAAATATTAAAAATTATCTAGCCCTCACAGATGTTCATTCTGCTTATTATATGCAAACTTTCTGGATCAAATGTTCAATAGGAATATGTTAGTACCCACCAAAGATTGGTTTTGGCAGGGTATATGTTGATATCAGCAGGAAATAAATAGGAAAACATTAAAAGGTATGAAACTTTAAAACAATAGCTTAAAGGTGTTTTATAAACTACAGATGGCTTACAACATTTAAGCGAATATTTGCTCTGGGATGAGAAACAATCAGGACTGAGAAAAAAAGGAAGGCATTTGAAAATAATGTCTCCTATGCAATATGTTGTAATTAAAGCAGAGATAAGTAATGTAGAAATTGCCTCCTATTATCTCTCCTCATAGGACAGATGAAGTATGCTAGAATATATATGAGCACAAATCAGGACAAAAATTTAAAAACATTCTAAGTAGTAATCTTAAATCTTAGAATTATGCAACATGGGATCTCTTTATTAATGTAATGCCAGACAACATACCACAACACCCAAATACACATAATTGCCACATGCATATGCACACCAGTTTTGACTGTTCTAAGAATTACCACCACTGGCTATGAAAACAGCAACAAAACAGGAAAAAGAATAAAAACAAATCTTAATGTCAAGGAAGATGGAATCTGAAGGTCAAACAAGTTAAGTCTGCTGGCTTCAACACGCTTCTCCAGAAATGCTTCCAGAGTTGGGCAAATCACTCCACACCTTTCCTTCCACTATTGCTGGATGAACAGATCAAACTCAAATGAGGCTTTCCCTCCTTGGGCTGTGATCACATTCGTGCTTAGAGTTGAGCAGCACAGACCTCAGAGATCATTAACAATGTACAGATGGGAGATGATTGTAGAAGAGAGGCAAAGGAGAAGCTGGGGGCAGTTCACTGATGTTCTCCAAATATTCATAATTGAACCTGTGAGCTAACGTGATGCTAGAAGTAACCCTTGCTTTGGGTATTGCCTCTGGAATGTGGCATTAAACAACGTTCCCTAGCATCCCCATGCAATTTTTTTTTTTTTGAGTAGGTAAGGAAGTCTGGACTCCCTGTAGTAAAAGTCCTTTGAGTTCTATATTGTATTCACACATTTTTCACTAAATTTTTTTTTTTACCCCTACAATGAACTTGGCATTATGCACAGATTCAGAGCTTCTCAGAATGAAGGGCTGTTTATATTAATACGTAAAGAAATCTATTGTAAAATATTATACTAAACATATGCTTTTGATGGTGGTATAGGACAAGGTATTATGGAGAAAGCAACTAATAATTTAAAAGCAGATATAACATGAAAAATCAACATTTTACAAATTATTGCAAATTTGGGTTAATGTAATGTGTGCAAGTATATATAGTATCAAAACTAATAATCACTGTTGATTCTCTATAATTTTTAGATATTATGTCAACTGTGTTATAATGGAAAGGTGGACCAAATATCAGATCTGGCTTCTAGTTCCATTTCTGCCACTAAAATCCTTCAAGTTTTAATTTCTCACATGTAAAATATAAATTTAAAAGTGCTATACTACTTTTCTTCATTACCTTTTAGGATAAAATTAAATAATGCTTACACCTTCATATGAACTTTTAAATATTGCATGAATATACAATATTTTTATTATTGGAGATGGTGAATGAGACAGATGTTCCAGTCTTGAAACATTTAATGAAAGAAGATTTACTTAAATATCAACTTCCCTATGATATTGTTTGTTGTGAGCACAGGAGATGCCTGTCTAAACACTACACAGGATTCTGAAACTGCTCTGATTCAAATTTAATTGATTAAGCAATGATTCTTCACAAAATCTTTATAAAACCCTGGGAGCCAGGGGGGAAATCATGAAACTTAGGGAAAGAAGAACACACACAAAAAAACGATGGGCAAAGGAGTGCCTCATAAATAGGAGGCAGGCAGTAAGGACTGTTTTCCTTTCCTCTCTAGTTAGTGGCAAAGCCACTCAGCACAGTAAAGATGGATTATACCTGGGCTGAGGAGCAATTAGTAAGATTTCAGAAACAGAAGCCTGAAAGAAGACAAAGAATGAAGAGGAGGCCGAGAAAAACAAAGACAGGTGCAGATAATGTTCCAGGAGAGATAGTCAACTCATTTTATTGCTTGGGGATCAAAAAGAAGATACCTCAAATCAAATCAAGTCATGCAATAGATGTGGGATTTCAATTTTTACAGGTTGATTAGATTCTATTTTCACTGAACCCTGTGGACTTCCTGAGAGGACTTGAAACTCTTTTCAGTGCTTTGCAAAATTTCCCTACATGTAAATGTTTTGCAAAGAGGTTGCCCTGTATATTAGCCACCAACAATAGCATGGAGAGGGCAGACGCCACAATAGGTACGGAGTCAAGGGTTTGAACCACATTTGTGATTCTCAAGCCCCCAGACCATCTGAGTGAAAGGAAACACCCATCAGCAGTCATAAGCTGTTCAACGGCAGTGTAAGCTTCCAACACTTTACTTCCTAAAGGGTAAATATTTCTCCCCGTTTTTTAATCCCTTAACACCATGTGCACAAACACAAAGAAAGAGTGGTTCTGGCCCACAGAGTACTTGGCAGAGCTGAAGTATCAAGAGGGATAGAAACTCAACAAAGAGAAATGCATACCACTGCTGCAACTGAGTCCTCAGGTGAAGGGCACACCGCTACTGAGGATCAGAGCATCTGTAGCAGGTGCAAGATACCAAGTGCCCTATGTCTGTCTTGTCAAAGGGACTAATAAGCAGGTACACTAACGGTCCCCACCTTTCCTGATTGCATGCCTCCTACTCAGAAGTGTGTGGTGTTTATTAAAACTGTCGTATTGCTAGGCACTCAGCATAGCTATGAGATCAGACAAACATGTAAGTATAATGCAACCAAGAGAAATCAATTTCTCCTGGGCTTCACTCCATTTAAATCATGTGAATGCAAGTGGGAAAACAAAACAGGCTTTGGCAGACTTAGGATTCCAAGTTAGTGAGTCTGTTGAGGGAGGAAGTTGTATGTGCCACGTTGTGAATTATTATACCAAGACTTGGGTGGATATGTGATAAGTGAGAGGTCTATGCTCTTGGGTTTCCATTTCCAAAATGTCTTTGTTGAGGTCTTTTCAATGTAGTCCTAGAAATAAACAACTGCTGAGAGTTAGTGTTGACTGAAAGTAGCAAGGGGAAGAAGACTTCACTAGGCTATGTCTGAAGACGCTGGGTCTCTAAGACCTTCAGGATTCAATGAGGAGGCTGAGGGTTTTAATTGGATTTGAAATTGTATTAGTAGTCAGGAAAGGTTTGGGGTGCACTGTGTCTGTGCTCCACGCCCAGCAGGCAGCTGTATTTCAAAGCTGACCTTCATCAGATGGTGGTGTGTTTATTTCAGCCTGTCACAGAGAAGGAAAAAGAAAACACTGCTACTAGGCCATGCAATTTTAGTTAATAAAAAAAAAGAAGAAGAAGATACCCTGCTTAATTGGCTAAGCTCCTAAATGGAGACATTGGGGGGGATATTCCATCAAGGGAAGGGGATGGATGCCAATCAGTTGTGAAAGAACTAAAGCCAAAAGCACCTTGCACAGGAACTGATGAGAAGAAAATTGAGCTGACATGAAACAAAAGTAGAAAAACTTGAAATAGACGGCAGCAGGGCTTAATTATTCTAAAAAATTCAGGGCAGAACTCCAACAGTGGTCTATATGACTTCCCCCCCTTCCTTCTCCCTTTCCCTCATCAAGGCATTTTCTAGGTATCAAAAACTTCAGCACGTTCAGAGACTTGGCTCCAAGGTTAAGAAGGAAATGCTACACTGTACTTTTGTATAATAAAGTTCAGCTATATCTCAAACTCTATTTCCTTTTTAATTACAATTTTCTTACCTGAGCCTCAAGTGATTCTAATGTTACCATTAACCCTGGAGGCCCGAGTTATTTTACGTTCAGTGACAAGTATTGGAACTGCAGTTTCCACATGGGCAATTTCTCCCCTTTGTGAACTTTAACCAAGTTGGTAGCATGAGGCCAAAGTTCCTAGTTACTCATGTCCTATAGAGAGACAAATGCCCCAGGGAAGTCTTAGAAATTTGAAATAAACTGAAGATTATATTGCTTCTGAAATATTTGGGCCCTGTGGAATTAGAGAACAGATAGCAGAATTTTAAAATGAAGGATGTTCTAGAACTAGGCTTTTTATAAAAGATGCTCTAGCGCCTGTTTTAAATTCAAACTCCAGTTTTAGCCAAAATTTGTTTTAAAAGCATTATTAAAGAGGATCGTTAAGAAAAGATGGAGATTATTGGGGAAACATAGTTGAAATAAAATTGGATTATTTATAAGCTTTTAAGAGATTCGGCTAACAATTGTTTCTAATTGCATTGTTTACGGCCAGGATGGCAAATACATGACACAAACATTTCCACACCAACCCTTTATCCGTGGCAGGCATTGTCAATCTATCACAGCGCCCTTTCCATTTCCCAGATGTTGCTAGCTCGGTCATTAAAATGAACTTTCTCTTCTTCCTGGGCACACGGCTAGACTTCACTTCCCAACCTCTCTCTAGTTATGAATGACTATGTGACGACAGTCCTAACCATCGATATGTAGCAGAAAGGATGTCTTACTTTATTCCGACATGGCCCCAAAGATACTGCTTACATATGATTCTTCCCACTAGTTGGAATGGAGATGATTCACAAAGTGACCAGATGTATTATAGAAAATGTCACTGGAAGGCAGTACTATTATAACAACAACAACAACAACAAAAAACAGTTCAGCAGCAGGTGGCGCTAAAACTGATACCTGAGGTTGGACAACTACAATCCTTGTGCAGTACAAATATCTGGAAAATTGTCTGAGATAACTTGAAAGCATGCCTTATATGTTGAACGAGAGCTCTAGAGGAAGTGGCTGGGAAGAGCCACAGTATTGTCCACTACTGGCTAGTGTAAGTAAGCTGCTTAAGAGTGAGGCAAGAATGGAAACAAAGCTCCAGGGATCAAGGGCCATATAGATTTGGAAATCCAACTACTTCTGCACCCCATACAAAGACTGAAAAAAGTCTCCAGTGACCAACAATTTCTAGTTTCATCTCTCAGGTAAACAAAGTGATTCCACCTTCCCTGAAAAATCACATTAACTCTATTCCTTTAAGCGAGAGTTGCAGGGAGGAAGGCCCAGTCTGAACTGCTATGAAATCTCAGTCTCTAACCCGTTGTGCCCTCAAAAGTCTTCTCTCATTCTGGCAAAGGCAGAAGTGGTTTTTCTTCTGCAATCCCAGACCATTTATTTTCTACAACATATTTGACAATCGAATTTGACTTTTTACATGTTTAAGAAGACACTGTGTTGTCTTCCTGCCTGCGTGTAACCTTCTTTAAGTCAGAGCCCGTGTCTGTTGAGCCTCTAAAGCTCCCACAAAAGTACTTTGAATATAGAGTAATGCAGTTTTGATACATTAATAAATTGCCAGTGCCTCCAAGCATCCTCTGCTTTGTTTCGTTTTCTGTAAGTAGTAACCGATATGATCCTACCACCTACTTCTTAAGATTTCAGGGACCCCATTTCCTGAAACTCCATGACTAAAATATACACCTCTGCCTCAAAGCTTTCTAAAATCCCTACCAATCTCCAAAGTACACATCTATCATTTTAGTTCCAAGTAAACCATCTTCCTCACTCAGAATATTATATAACTTTAGAGCCAATCTGAAATCAAATCCACCCTTTCCTCTTGACTGACTGCCTATCTGCCTGCCTTTTTTCCTTTCTCTCTTCCTTCATTTTCTCCATTCATCCTTCCTTCTTCCCTGTTTCTCTCCCTCTTCTTTTTCTACCTTCTTTCTTTTCTTCCTCTCTTACTTTTTCATGTGGATGAGAAAATTGAATCACAAAAATGATAGAGTGCTTGGCCACCATCACATTGTAATTAGTCAAGATTCATATTTTCCAATTACCTGCTAAATATATTATTTGTTATACCCTGTATTCATCCCATGTATACATCAAAAGTGAAAGGGGTAAATGCCTTTAAGTATAAACTTTCAGTCTTTTCTTTATATCTAGAAAGTTTTTGGAAGATAAATCTTGCCTTTTGTTCTGCTACATATGAATTTAATACATCATGATTACTCAGATATTATAATATAGAAAACATACTGACCCAAATCATTTGTCCCATGCTCATTTGTAATCTTAGGAATTTATCTGTGGAATCCAGGAGCCCACTCCACAAAGGACAGAACCTTCTGGTTATATTGCTGAAAACATACTTCCTGTTTTTTTTTCTAGCTTTGTTGTAGAATAATTAATAAATAAAATTGTATGTTTTCAAGGTTTTCAATATGATCATTTGATATAAGTATGCATTGTAAAATGATTATGGTAATCAAGTTGGTTAACACTTTTCTCACCTTACATAGCTGCCATTGTTTTATGTGTGTATGTGTGTGTGCATGTGTATTTTAACGGCTTTTAAGATCTACTCTTTTAGCAAATTTCAAGTGTATCATGCAGTACTGATAACTATAGTCACCATGCTGTAAATTAGATCCCCAGAGCTTATTCATCTTATAACTGAATGTTTGTTGTACCCTTTGATCTAGATCTTCCCATTTTCCCTCCAGCCCCTAACCACTATTCCATTCCCTGCTTCTTTATGTTTGACTTTTTTAGATTCCACATGTAAGTGAGATAATGCAATATTTGTCTTTCTGCAACTGATTTATTTCACACAGGACAACCTCCTCTAGCTTCATCCATTTTGTTTCAAATGGTAGAGTTGCCTTCTTTTTTATGTCTGAATAATATTTTCTTCTTTTTATTTTTAACCTCGATAACAGATCAACCCATTCAAGTCTTTAGATTCAGAAAATTAGAAAATTACAATTAACATATTTCAAAACACTATATTTTAAAATTACTTTTATTAAAATAATACATGTACTGGGTAACAATCAAAGAGTAAAGAGAATGTGTGATGAAACTACTGGTCCTAGTACTGTTCTCACCACCCTTAGTCCACTCCCTATACTCTTTGCACTCACTCTTTCTAACTCTTACAGTGCTCACCCCTGTAACAACATATTGGAAACTATCAATTTAGTTGCTTTTATGATACATGAAGATTTAATTCACTTGTACTCTCATCTTTCCTTCCTTCTTTTGATTAGTAATTATCAGTTTTTTCTTGATACATAATAATTGTACCTGTTTATGGGACACGTGTGATATCTTGATACATGCATACAATGTGTAATGATCAAATCAGGGTATTTAAGATATCTGCCTCCTCAAACATTTATCATTTCCTTGTGTTTGAACATTTCAAATCCGTTCTTCTGGCTATTTTGAAAGATACAATAAATTATTGTTAACTGTAGTCACCTCACTGTGCTATCAAAAACTAGAATTCATTTCTTTTATAAAACTGTGTGTTTGTACTCATTAACCAACCTCTCTTCTTCCCCCCCAATATGATTTGGGTCTATGTCCCCACCGAAATCTCAAGTTGAATTATAATCCCTACTGCTAGAGGTGGGTGGGATCTTGTGGGAGGTGATTGGCTCATGGACGTGGTTTCTCATGAGTGATTTAGCACCATCCTCTTCTTGTTGTTCTTGTGATGGAGTTCTTCTGAGATCTGGTTGTTTAAACGTTCATAGAATCGCCTCTCTCTCCTCCTGCTCCTCCCATGTGAGACAGCTCATTCCCCCTTTGCTTTCCACCATGATTGAAAGCTCCCCGAGGCCTACCCAGAAGCAATCGCTGCATGCTTCCTATATAGCCTGAGGAACAATGAGCCAATTAAACCTCTTTTCTTTACAAATTACTCAGTTTCAGGTATTTCTTTATGGCAGCCTGAATGGACTAATACAGCGCTACCTCCCAACACTCTCGCCAGCCTTTGATAACTGCCAACCGATTCTCTACCTCTATGAGATCTACTTTTTAACTCCCATATATGAATGACAATATGCAATATATTTGTCTTTCTGTGTCTGGTTTATTTCGCTTAATACAATGACCTCCAATTTCATCTCCTATTGGTTACCTTTTAAACCCCAATTTTTAGTGTTAATAACATTCAAAACTATCTCTTGATTCTTCATTTTGTCTGATGAATATAATTGGGCTTCTGTATTTTCATCAACTTTTTCCAATCCTCTTTTTCATTTTATCTCTCTGCTAGATTCTAAAATGTATGCCATCTGTGCAGGTCATATTTACGATCTAAATTGCAACCACAAATAAATCTTCTATGAATATCGATTGACTCTAAAATTTGAGAATCAGTATTCACCTAACTATGACTGTGCATATATTGTTCAGTGCTGGTCCAAGCAGTGACACTAGGATTAGTGGGCCCAATTCAATTACTTTTGGGCTATTCTAAAGAGAATGTTTGTACCAGCAAAGTCAGGTGGATTCTCTTTTCTTACACTCCTTCAATTACTCAGAATTCTGCCACAATTCAGTTTCGTTTATATTTCAAACTCATTGTTATTCCGAGAGCTGCTGAAGTGTTTTCTACTTTGTAAATTTTATACCTTCAGCATGTTTTCACTTTTGCCAGAGCAGCTTCCACTTTCTGCTGTCTCCATTTGTCATTTTTTTCTGGAGATCACTATCCAAAGCCTTGTGCTTCTCACTCCCATCAGAACCGCGCTGCAGGTATCATTCGCCACATTAATATTTGAGTCAATGACAAACTACATAGACAATGGTGATCCTATAGATTATGATGAAGCTGAAAAATTCGATTAACTAGTGACATCCTAGTCACTGCAATGTTGCAGTGCAATGCCTTACACACACCTTCGTGGTGATGCTGGTATAAACAAACCTATTGCACTGATAACTGTTAAAAGTATAGCATATACAATTATGTATAGTACATAATATTTCATAATGATAATAAATGATTATGTGACTGATTTATATACTTACTATGTAATACATTTTTGTCGTTATATCTGGGTGTACTTCTTCTACTTCACAACTGTAAAACAGTCCCAGGCAGGTCCTTCAGGGGGTATTCCAGAAGAAGGCATTGTTATCATAGGAAATGACAGCTTTATGTGCTTTATTGCTCCTGAAGACCAGTCAGCGGGACAAGATGTGGAGATGGAAGACAGTGATATCAATGATCTTGACCCTGTGTAGGCCTAGGCTAATGATTATGTTTGTGTTTCAGTTTTTAACAGAAAAATTTAAAGTAGAAAAAAGCATATAAAATAAGGATATAAAGAAGGAAAATATTTTGTATAGCTGTACAGTGTGTGCTTTAAGCTGTGATATTATGAAAGAGTCAAAAAAGTTAAAAAATTTATAAAGTAAAAAAGTTACAGTAAGCTAAGTTTATTATTGAAGAAAGAAAAGGTATATATTTAGAACACGCTAAGTGTACAGTGTTTATAAAGTCTACAGTAGTACACAGTAATGTCCACCTTTCCTTCTTTCCTCCCTTCCTGTCTTTCTTCTCCTTTCTCTGTCTTTATTTTTTTCCTGTGGTTGGCCAGATTTATTTTTTATCTTGTGCATCCTTCTTTTTTGTTTTACCTCTTCATTTTGATGCACACATACTCCAGATACTTCCTAAGAGATAGTAAAGAGATCAAGTGTTTCAGTCCTTGAATGTTATAAAAGGCCTTCATTTTGTCCTCACTTGTAGTCGATTGCTTGGTTTGGTATTAAATCTGAATTGAAAATCATTTGATGTCAGAATTTAAGAGCCTTATCGCTATCTGTAATAAAGTATCCTTGACAAAATGTCTGATGCTTTTCCGATTTTTACTAGTCTATAGATAATTTTTTGTCTTTCTCCCTCTGGAACCTTATAAAACTTATTTTTTCTTTATCTCTCATGTATTTTGGGAGGAAATATAGTGTAATTCCTAACTGGAAGGTTTTTGGAGGCGGAATACTAAGGCTTGTATCTCATTAATGCCACTTATTTGCTGGGTAATAAGTGCCCCTTTAACAATTTAACAATTGTGTGCTTTAGGCTTGTTATTTATAAAAAAGGATAATAGAGTGTCTATATCAGCACTGTTGTGAAAATTAAATAAGGTAATACACATAAAGGGCATAAAACATGATCCGGCATATTGTAAGTATATATAAATTTTTGCTATTATTATCTTCTAGTTTTGTTGGTTTATTTTAATTTCAGATTCCATATTTTGATCTCTTAAGAGCTTTTCATGCTTCTTGATTGATTCTTTGATAGTGTACTTTTCATGTTTTTTTTTTTTTTTTTTTTTTTTTTTTTGAGACGAAGTCTCGCTCTGTCACCCAGGCTGGAGTGCTATGGCCGGATCTCAGCTCACTGCAAGCTTCGCCTCCCGGGTTCACGCCATTCTCCTGTCTCAGCCTCCCGGGTAGCTGGGACTACAGGCGCCGCCACGTCGCCCGGCTAGTTTTTTGTATTTTTTAGTAGAGACGGGGTTTCACCGTGTTAGCCAGGATGGTCTCGATCTCCTGACCTCGTGATCCGCCCGTCTCGGCCTCCCAAAGTGCTGGGATTACGGGCTTGAGCCACCGCGCCCGGCCTACTTTTCATGTTTTATGCACCTGATAACTTCTTAAATATCTCAGAAGATAAGTAAAAAAAATTCTAAAACCTGCTTGGTGCTGTGAATTATGTTTCCTTTAGGGCAGTTTTTTTTCTTTGTTTATATGGTGTCTCTCTTCCACACAGCTTGCTGTCCTCATGTGTTAGTAATCTTTGGTTTCCACAGGATATATAGCTGGTATGATTTCCTCTGCTTTTACTTCTGGTCAGTTTCTTTGCTGAGTGAGAAATTCTTCCTGGACACTGAGTGGAAGGGTGCGGTGGGGTCTGTGGTTGTATTGGTCGGCTTCATTTGAAGGAGAGCAGGTAGAGCAGGGTCAAATGTAACCCCAGGCCCTCACCACTATGCCAATGTGAGAAAGCATTCATTGCTAGTCATTATGGGTCATCCTGTAAGTATAACCCTTCCCCAGATGGTATAGTTGGGTAAACGCCATCTTCACCATGTAGGCAGGAGTGAGACCAGTCCAGTGGACTGTAACTCTACCCCACAAGTCTGCCCTCTTTCATATCTGTTGCCTCTGAGTCACAGGAATTTTCTGGAGCTCTTTCAGATGGAATAACCTCAACTTTTCCCACAGCAATCAATATTGTACTTTAGGCTAAGGCTTTTCCCCATCCAATTATGGTCTTCTAGAAGTATAGTAAGATATTTCTGTAACAGTGACACCTGTCATATTCTATTTATTGTTTTGACTATTTCATTTTCTAATTCTAGACTTTAATCCCAATGACTCTCAAGAGAGACAGGAGGTAGATATATTTGCTTAGTTTACACCAAGTATTATTTTCTTTGACAGCTATAAAAGAACAAATATAGTTGAGAAAATAAATTGTTAGTATAAATATATATTTTCCTTAGGATTTAAGCTAACAATAGTAGGAAGTGGAGTTAAAATATCTTTTCTTCACCATGAATGACTATCCTGTCACTGATGCTTACTGATATAAAATTTCTACAATGTGTATTCCAGAAATCAAATTTGGTAGAAATTCCTAGATAGTTTCAATAAAATATAGGCAACGTATGTATTAAAAGCTAAAATTTTAGAAGAAAGGAATACTTAGTGCTTACTACTAATCAAGGGGTATCAGTTATTTTTAAACTAGGAAGTTAAAGGGTATTAAACCTTTAATATATACTCTTAAAGCACACTCTTGCCTCCTTATTATCATACTAATTGAATGTTAGTAAAATTACATCTTGAAATACCTGTCTGCCCTGGATGGAAAGATCTGTGACTTCAGTGTCAATGCCTCTTTTGCTCCTTGCCCAGATTCATTAATAGCATAATAATTTTAAAGACTGTGCCACTTGATGTCTATCTTTTGAATAAATGAATGAATATATGAGTGAATCAGTTATTCTAAAATTAAATCATTGTAAGTTAAAATAAACTTATGAAATAACATTGGGATCTAATATGGATTTTAATTTTTAACCTAAGTTTCTTTATGCTTAGTTTTATGAAAATTTAATCTGATAATTCTAATAACAATAGTAACAGTAATTGTTTGGCATTAAACTTTATAAATTCTTCTAATACAGAATTACTCGATAATTGCTATTGAACATAATCAAATACATAACGTATGTGAAGCATATCTTTTTGTGTTTTTTTGGTTTTGTTTTGTTTTTGGAGACAGAGTCTTATTCTATCACCCAGGCTGGAGTACACTGGGGCAATCTCGGCTCACTGCAACTTCTATCTCCTGCGTTCAAGCGATTCTCCTGCCTCAGCCTACCGAGTAGCTGGGATTATAGGCACTTGCCACCACCTGGCTAATTTTTGCATTTTTAGCAGAGATGGGTTTTCACCATGTTGGCCAGACCTGTCTCAAACTCCTGACTTAAAGTGTCCACCCGCCTCCCAAAGTTGTGAAGCATATCTTTGAACACAATGCAAAATGACAAGGTATTACTTCTGATCTTACATGTATCTATCATAAACTCTATATTTGGAAAGCACAATATATTACCAAATAATATATCACAATTTTTATTCTAGACTTAACTTCTCCTTAAAAAGATTAATGTGAAAATGAATACTAACTAGAATACTAGACTAATTAGAAATCAAAGGGACCACTTTTGATTTGAGCACTTTACCCTTATATATTCCACAGGTGAAGAGGCAGAGATCTCATTATGTGAAACTGTGGACTCAAGGTCACAGGGCTTATTACTGATGCAATCTCTCAATGGTAGAGCCAAAACATCTTCAAATTCCTGTCTTTTAACTTGCTTTTTCCCCCTACCAGAAACCCTAAGATTGTAAATTCTTTACAGTATTCCACATTTTAGAAATTTCTAGGAAAAGATACAGAGGAGTGCAAGGATGAGAAGTACAATGAGAATACGATGAATGTCCCACACCCCAAGGGAAAAAACACCTAAGACATCCTAATCAGCAATGCAACAAAGGCAGTTGCTCCTCCAACCTTTCAGGGTTGCAAACAGTTTTCCATGGCTGCCATGATGACAGCTGAGCTGCGGTACTGCACTCTGTTGCTTGCAGCACTTTCCGCTGGAGTGTAATAGAATACTGGAACACTATTGTATTTTTAAAGGCAATTAATATTTTATTATGCACAGACTTTTATTTGCACCATTTGGATTCCTCTTCTCTAATTAAATCTTGTGATTTACACAAACAGAACTGCTGTTCTTTAAACTCTGCAAATTATCAAAATTAACAAATACTTGTTACAAGGAAGCAAAAGCAGCCAAGGGTCCTATTTTTGTGACAGAAACAACTGGAGGCAACAGAGTGAATTGATAGTGTCTCTTATTTGAGTGGGGCAATGTGGCAATTACATATAAAATACCTAGTTAGGGAGAACTGATAGAAATTCCAGCTGCCTATGAGAGAAAGGTTAATTCTTTAAATAAATAAAGCCAGAGTATTTTATGTGACCGTGTAGGATTTTTGCTTCATGACCTGTGTGCAGCACTTCGTGTTATGGGATTTATAAATCAAGAATATGGTTTCAAGCATGCATTCTCCCAAACCTGTATTTGTGGAATGCTTCTTAGGGCCAAATGAATGGTCTTCAGAGGGAACAGAGGAAATACACTTAGATACCCACTAGGGGAATATGCCTTGCTCCCATTTTTATCCCTAAATGAGAAGATTCTAGATAAATCCCAGCTAAATGAGTATTATTAGCTCCTCACCACTGGCAGTATTTGGAGTAAAGGAGGGTACCCTTTAGGGACTCTGTCTTCATCTCTGGAAAGACAACAGACAGGGACCTGATTGAGGGTAAGGAATCAAAAGATAAGATCAGGACAAGAAATAATATCCATCCTAATTAGTCTGGAGATTTACAGAAGTTTTCCTGGGAACAGTCTGCAGTCTTCTTGAAGAGCATTACCCCCAGGGTCTCCATTTGGGAAAGAAGAGGAAGGGGAAATTCAGAAGTAGATCTGGGTGGAGCCAAGGAATTAAGTTTTCTTTATGGCTCTTTTTCCACCCCTGGCAAAATGGATATTCAGCCCAGTGAATAGAATGATAGGTAATAGGCTCAATAATGCGTAAATTCGCTTGCTAGACATTTCAGGAAAGCATTTAGCCCATATGTAAAGGGTATGATGCAACTTTGCTCTTTCTATTCTCATTTTGCATTGGATTCTTCTCTGCATTCAATTTGTAAGTCATAGGATTTTTTGCCTTGTGTGCCAGCAGATTAATTGAGGAAAACTCCTACATGAAATTTTATAAGGATAACGGAATACCTAACTAAGTGAGTACACATTCTCCATTTAAGCAAATTCTAAATATCTTTACTATAACCTGTATTGGTAAGAATGACTTGAGTCTGCCTTTCTTACAAGAGCTTTGATATACTTTCTTTTTTTTTTTTTTTTTTTTTTTTTTTTTTTTTTTTTTGAGACGGAGTCTCGCTCTGTCGCCCAGGCTGGAGTGCAGTGGCCGGATCTCAGCTCACTGCAAGCTCCGCCTCCCGGGTTTACGCCATTCTCCTGCCTCAGCCTCCCGAGTAGCTGGGACTACAGGCGCCCGCCACCTCACCCGGCTAGGTTTTGTATTTTTTTTAATAGAGACGGGGTTTCACAGGGTTAGCCAGGATGGTCTCGATCTCCTGACCTCGTGATCCGCCCGTCTCGGCCTCCCAAAGTGCTGGGATTACAGGCTTGAGCCACCGCGCCCGGCCAAGCTTTGATATACTTTCAAAAGAACACATACAAATGCATGCTATGCACACTTTATAAATTCAGATCGTCTCCAATCTTAAAATATACCAAATAAAAGCAACACTCAAGTTAGAAATAAGTACAAGCAAATAACAAACACTATTTTTGTTTCACTATTTTATGACTCCCTAATGTTTCCACTATTGCTATGGAATCACTCTGAAAATCTTTATTCTTTTAGAGAATCTCAGTGCTGCAAACCTGAAGACTTACCCGTGAGGCTTCATGGACAGGGAATATATCAAATCAAAAAGAAAGTTTCACCTATTTCAAACTAGTCTCCAAAAATTAACAATGTGTCCAGGAAGTATTAATAACAGAAAACTTTTATCCTTTCACCATACTTCTCCTATTCCTATTCTTTATCTTCCTTCTTCTTTCCCCCAAATGGAGCAGCTTTTCCCCCAAATGAGGCAGCAAATCAAGAACTAGGGTATATGGTACCAATATGGCCTTTTAGTAATTTGTAATGCACTTGGTGTTTAAGGACTACCTCAAAAAAATTAGCTTCCATTGAAACCGTGAGTGTATATATCTTAAAACACAGCTGAAAACAGCCAATCTAGATATCATTTGTTTTTGTTGTGTGTGTGTGTGTGTGTGTGTGTGTGTGTGTGGCCGGGCGGGGGGCGGTTGTTGCTGTTGTTGTTTTCTTTTTTGGAGACAGAGTCTCTCTCTGTTGCCCAGGCTAGAGTACAGTGGCGCGATCTCGGCTCACTGCAACCTCCACTTCCTGGGTTCAAGCAATTCTCGTGCCTCAGCTGCTCAAGTATCTGGGACTACAGGCAGGCACTACTACGCCCTGCTAAGTTTTTGTATTTTAGTAGATATTGAGTTTTACCATGTTGGCCAGCTGGTCTCGAACTCCTGAGCTAAGGCAGTCCACCTGCCTCAGCCTCTCAAAGTGCTAGGATTACAGGCATCAGTCACTGTGCTGGCCTTGGTTATCATTTACTCACTAGGACACTAGGAGCAGATATAATGTACTCACTACAAATATAATAACATTTAATATTTAGTGGATGCTCTCTATGGGTCAAGTTCAGTACTAAATTATTTACTGCATTATCCCATTTCATCCTCACAGCAACCCAATTAGGAAAGGGATTATTAGGATCCTTTGATAGATGAGGAGTGTGAGACTTAGAGAATTTTGCCTATATTCAAAGTCATGCACAGACTAAATGGAAAAACCAAGAGAATACGAATGTGAAAATAGATCTATCTGATTTCAAAGCTGGTGCTGTTTAACATTGTGCCACACTAAAATAGAGGAAGTTGAGACCATTTATCCGTACATAAAGAGAAAAGATACGTTTAATAAATTTTTAAGAATATTTCTGCCGGGCGCGGTGGCTCAAGCCTGTAATCCCAGCACTTTGGGAGGCCGAGACGGGCGGATCA